>NC_060187.1:36156715-36174215 GCF_021184085.1 Oncorhynchus gorbuscha
TGGGATTGTTTTAGTTATAAATTAGTGTGCATCACTGTACAGTTGTGGCCAAAAGGTTTGAGAATGACACAAATATGAATTTTCACAAAGTCTGCTACCTCGGTTTGAATGATGGCAATTTGCATATACTCCAGAATATTATGAAGAGTGATCAGATGAATTGCAATTAATTACAAAGTCCCTCTTTGCCATGTAAATGGACTGAATCCCCCCAAAACATTCCCACTGCATTTCATCCCAGCCACAAAAGGACCAGCTGACATCATCATGTCAGGGATTCTCTCATTAACACAGGTGTGAGTGTTGATGAGGACAAGGCTGGAGATCACTTTGTCATGCTGATTGAATTCGAATAACAGACTGGAAGCTTCAAAAGGAGGGTGGTGCTTGGAATCATTGTTCTTCCTCTGTCAGCCATGGTTACCTGCAAGGAAACACGTGCCATCCTCATTGTTTGCACAAAAAGGGCTTCACAGGCAAGGATATTGCTGCCAGTAAGATTGCAGCTAAATCAACCATTTATCAGATCATCAAGAACTTCAAGGAGAGAGGTTCAATTTTTCTAAAGAAGGCTTCGGGCCGCCCAAGAAAGTCCAGCAAGCACCAGGATAGTCTACAAAAGTTGATTCAGCTGCGGGATCGGGGCACCACGAGTGCAGAGCTTTCTCAGGAATGGCAGCAGGCAGGTGTGAGTGCATCTGCACTCACAGTGAGGCAAAGACTTTTGGAGGATGGCCTAGTGTCAAGAAGGGCAGCAAAGAAGCCACTTCTCTCCAGGAAAAACATCAGGGACAGACTGATATTCTTCAAAATATACAGGGATTGGACTGCTGAGGACTGGGGTAAAGTCATTTTCTCTAGCCTCCCGGGTGATGCAGTGGTTAAGGGCGCTGTACTGCTGCGCCAGCTGTGCCAACAGAGACCCTGGGTTCGCGCCCAGGCTCTGTCGTAACCGGCTGCGATCAGGAGGTCCGTGGGGCGACGCACAATTGGCCTAGCGTCGTCTGGGTTAGGGGGGGTTTGGCCGGTAGGGATACCCTTGTCTCATCGCGCACCAGCGACCGCTGTGGCGGGCTGGGCGCAGTGCGCGCTAACCAAGGTTGCCAGGTGCACCTCTGACACATTGGTGCGGCTGGTTTCCGGGTTGGATGCGCGCAGTGTTAAGAAGCAGTGAGGCATAGTTGGGTTGTGTATCGGAGGACGCATGACTTTCAACCTTTGTCTCTCCTGAGCCCGTACGGGAGTTGTAGTGATGGGACAAGATAGTAGCTACTAAAACAATTGGATACCACGAAATTGGGGAGAAAAGAGGGGTAAAATAAAAAGAAAAAAAAATGTCATTTTCTCTGATGAATCCCCTTTCCGATTGTTTGGGGCATCCGGAAAAAAGCTTGTCTGGAGAAGAAGGTGAGCACTACCATCAGTCCTGTGTCATGCCAACAGTAAAGCATCCTAAGACCATTCATGTGTGGGGTTGCTTCTCAGCCAAGGGAGTGGGCTCACTCACAATTTTGCCTAAGAACACAGCCATGAATAAAGAATGGTACCAACACATCCTCCGAGAGCAACTTCTCCCAACCATCCAGGAACAGTTTGGTGAGTAACAGTGCCTTTTCCAGCATGATGGAGCACCTTGCCATAAGGCAAAAGTGATAACTAAGTGGCTCGGAGAATAAAACATTGATATTTTGGGTCCATGGCCAGGAAGCTCCCCGGGACGTTAATCCCATTGAGAACTTGTGGTCAATCCTCAAGAGGCGGGTGGACAAACAAAAACCCACAAATTCTGTCAAACTTCAAGTGTTTATTATGCAAGAATGAGCTGCCATCAGTCAGGATGTGGCCCAGAGGTTAATTGACAGCACGCCAGGTCAGATTGCAGAGGTCTTGAAAAAGAAGGGTCAACACTGCAAATATTGACTCTTTGCATCAACTTCATGTAATTGTCAGTAAAAGCCTTTGAAACTTGTAATTATACGTCAGTATTCCATAGTAACATCTGACAGCTCAGTTGGTAGAGCATGGCGCTTGTAACGCCAGGGTAACGCCAGGGTAGTGGGTTCGATCCCCGGGACCACCCATACGTATAATGTATGCACACATGACTGTAAGTCGCTTTGGATAAAAGCGTCTGCTAAATGGCATATATTATATTATTATTATATTATTAAAATATCTAAAGACACTGAAGCAGCAAACTTTGTGAAAATCAATGTTTGTCATTCTCAAAACTTTTGGCCACGACTGTACACTGTATAGACAGAGGGCCACTCACCCAGCCTTGTGTTGTGCCTTAACCAGCATAGGCTTTAGTACATTCCTGTCCAGTATGAAGGACATACCTGTTTGTCTCTTCTCTGTCTGACTGACTACATCATGGAGCTGTACATGTTGAAGTGCTGTTGTTATAAATTGTTATCCTATAGTTTCAGCCTCACCTAGCCTGCCTGGACCCCACAGAGACTTTTCTACAGCACTTTCTTCTTCTTCATAGAATTGAATTGCCAAACGGAACGGAGGCCGATGCATTTGTTCCTCTTCTTCATAGAATTGAATTGCCAAACGGAACGGAGGCCGATGCATTTGTTCCTCTTCTTCATAGAATTGAATTGCCAAACGGAACGGAGGCCGATGCATTTGTTCCTCTTCTTCATAGAGTTGCCAACCGGAACGGAGGCCGATGCATTTGGAGTGAAATGGCTTTATTGATTTGATCTGCTCCTTGAGATGCCAGATAGTAAATGACCCTGTCAAATAACCCTCCAACTGGCAAGGAGCGTGAGTACAGGGACGTATGTAAATCAGGGATATTATTGGATGTTTTGATGAAGGAACTCAGGAACTCCTGCTGATATTATTTTGAAGGGTCTGAGGATGTCATTTTAAACCTATTTGTTGTGCGGACGGAGCCGAAGAGCCAGCAAACTAAAATAAATAAAACCACCGTTAACCATAATATCGTTGTGGAGGGTCTGACGGGATCATTCAGGTCGTAGAAGCGTCTCCTTTAATCCATCACTCAGCTCAGTCTATTGTTTGTTATTGTGTGAGTGACTCTTGTGAACTCTCTCTCCTCCACGCATATGTGGTCATTGAATGGGGATGCTTTTTTTTCTGACTGCACCGCTCTTTTACTCTCCTCCCCCCTCTCTTTCTCACCCATAGCCCCCCTTTTCTTTATTTTCTGTCTCCCACCCTTCTCTTTCTCTTTACACTCATTTCTTTTCTCCCCCTGTCCCTCCTTCTCTTCCTCTCTCCCTCACTCTTTGTCTGTCTGAACACGTGTGTGATTATTGCTGACTGTGAATGGCTGCTGCTGCACTCTTCTCAGTCTATGATTCTGTTCGGACTAAAACGGTCCCTTGGTTCGCATCTCCCTAGCAACTGGCTCTGTAAACACTAAACCTGGATCAACCTTTTCTCTTTGTCATATAACATTCCCTGCCCATCCAGCCCCCACAACCTTCCTGTCGAGACTGACTGACATGGTGTTCAATCTGAAAACCCTTTACAGCAACCTACTTCCCACCCACCCAGATTTGCTCAGCATAACCCAGTCTGTACTAACGCTGTAGTAAACAGCTCAGAGGGGCTGTACGGAGCTGTGTCAGAGAGACAAGAAGGGGAGAGGAAGGCAATAAAACTGTCAGCTAGAGGGAGAGAAAGAGGAATGAGGGATCTTAACGAAGTCCTGCTAAATAAACTATTTACCACTGCCACCACCCCTCCCAGCACAAATCTCATCACACTAACACAGAGAAAAATGCATTATTAGATAGGGAAATGGGAGACAAGGGAGAGAAGAGCAAAATAGATGGAACGGTATGGTAGACAGAGGGAGATAGAGTGAGATAGAAAGGTGTTTTACATGAGAGATAAGGGAGAGAAAGAGACTGACAGAGAGGGATAAATGGAGGGAGGGGGGGAAGAGAGAGAGAGAGAGAGAGAGAGAGAGAGAGAGAGAGAGAGAGAGAGAGAGAGAGAGAGAGAGAGAGAGAGAGAGAGAGAGAGAGAGAGAGAGAGAGAGAGAGAGAGCTGCTGAGCTGGCAGCCCTCCACCCTGATTAACATGCCTCTCATTCCTGGTGCGGAGAATCAAACCAGCCACAGTCAGAGCTGGGAGTTATGCCTGCATGCTACTCATAGAAAGATTTTGTGTGTGAGTGTGTGTATAATTGTGTGCGCGCGTTTGTGTATAATTGTGTGTGAGTGTGTGTATAATTGTGTGTGAGTGTGTGTATAATTGTGTGTGAGTGTGTGTATAATTGTGTGTGCGCGTTTGTGTATAATTGTGTGTGAGTGTGTGTATAATCGTGTGTGAGTGTGTGATCGTCTGCATTCCTGTTGTTGTCTTTGCATAATTGACAATTACAATGTTACTTGATTGACACAATGTGTGGGTGTTACCATTGTACTTGTATACTGTATGTACTATACGTGTGCACCGTCTGAGACCTGACATGAATTCAACCAGAGGGAGAGAAACCAGGCAGGATACAGAAAGGAAGGCAGGCAGGCAGGACTGCACACTCCTCTATTAAAATAGATACTGGGGAATTTATCTCACTAAATTGGATGAGCAGGTGGCTGATTTCTGGGTAGAGAGAGCGGGAGTGAGGAGAGAGAAGAAAAGAGGGAGGGGAGAGAAAGAGAGAAAGATAGAGGGGAATGGATAGAGAGAGAGAGAGAGAGCGAGTAGGGGATGGGGGGAGCAGATGGACAAATGATCTGCTGAATAAATATGTGTCCAGGATGGTGTCTGATTGTATGTGTAGAGTAGTTAGTCTGCCTGCAACAAGGGGCTGTGGTGTGGGATATGATGGCTGTAGAATCTATACACCCCTCCTCTATACCCGCACTCTCCTCTATCAATCTCTGCTTTACCATTGCGTTGTGACTGTCTCAACCGATGAGGGAACAGGATATCCTGCATTTCTATTACATTTAGTGTCTCCAACCAGACTGTCTAAACTGGGAATTGCTTTTAGATATTGTTTTTGATGAAGCGTGAGAGTGAGATTTCTCCTGAGCTGATTTCCTCCTGGAATATGCTGTTACCGCCTGAACTAGATGTGGAAGACAAAAAGGGAAAGAGAGGATTGCTGTGGTTTTCCCATCGACTCTGTTGAGATACTGACCACATTCAAGTTATCTTTGCGTGTTCTGCTAGCCTTGCTGTTGTGTTCTTCTTTCCCGGCCATTAGGCAGGCTTCTTCTTATCATGTTCATTTGGTGCTGATGGCCAAACAGTACTGCAGTCAGCAGATTCAGCTCTACAGTGAGGAAAGGAGAGGAAGGAAAAAAGGAAGCATGAGGACATTTTGTAGATCTAGAAAAACACAATTAGTATACTGAGTGTGTCATTCTGAATCCCATAATGTATACATCCCTTCCTATCTTTCCCTCTCTCTCATTCCCTTCTCCTCCCTCCCTGTCTGTCTTACTTTCCCCTCTGTATCTCTCCCCCTTCTGACATCTCCTGCCCCTCCGAAAAGAAGGGGAGGAGGAATTGCTTACCTTGACAGCTTCGAGGCTCCCTTCCACTCTCCCTCCCCTATCCCTCTGACAGGCTGAGACCCAGACCGTTGTATCCATAATAAATCCATCTCCCCTCGTGATTCGCAGAGCGAAAGAGCAAATGGCAGCTGGGTGAGAACAAGTTGAGATATGAAGTTTCCCTGTATACTGACATATGTAAGACAATACATGGTCATGGGGGAATTTTAGGAGAATAATCACATCAAGGTTTATTGTGCGTATTGCTGCAAACCTCACATCCATTAAGCAGGTTTCTCTATTATTTATGACAGGCTGGAGATGACCTCCCCTCTGTTAGCCTCTTGCCTGGGTTTCTAGACGCTCATAGTGATGGATGCTACGGTATGGCTATACTCTCCTGTCACTCTCCAACATGTTTTTCTTTTACTTTTACTGTTTGAAGTAGTCCCCCTTGTATTTCCTGATTGATGTGTAGTTTACAATGCTGATCCCTGACCTGCTAATGATAGTTATAAACTGGGCCGTGGGTTAAAGGTCACTCTAATGTCCTGTGTTGTGATGCGTTTATGTCTCTCTGTGACGGAACATGTGTTCATAATGGACGGATAGAACCGATAACAACCTAAAGGTTGAAATGTCATAATAAACACTTTTTATCTGATGAGCTTTTACCAATGGCCGTTACCACTCCCGGAAAGAATGCTGTTCGGACCCTCCTCACCTTGAGATGATACGACTTAGAAACAGAGACCCACAATTAAGCTGCAGACTACTCCAGGCATTCTCAGACATTGGCATATTCTTCCTGGCTAGCTCTGCCCCACACACTCTTCATTCCTTCCAGCCCCTCAGTAGTTGTAATGATGATGAGTGAGAAGGTTAATGGGAGTGACATAGGAGATACCGCTACAGTAATACCTGGAGATATAACTCCATTCAGCAACAATAAGCCCAGGTATTACTTTTGTACTCCGCCAGGCACGGCTCTGCAATTCTGTCTGCTCAGTGCTAACCACATACCCTCAACAGTGAGATACTGTATATTCTACTCAAATAAATAGCCGATGATGATGTTAATCCAGCTATGACCTTCAATTCTTGTTCTGCTCTTAACCAGATAAATGCAGAAGGATGATGGCTTGTAACAACAATTAGTGGAAACTATATTTCCCAGGGTCTGCTGCTGAGATAAAAAGTGATGTAGCTGTGCTGTAAGAGGCCATGTATACGGAACAAAAATATGAAGTGTTGGTTCCTGAGCTAAAATAAAAGATCCCAGAAAATGTCCATACAGACAAAAAGCTTATTGTTTACATCCCTGTTAGTGAGCATTTCTCCTTTGCCAAGATAATCCATCCACCTGACAGGTGTGGCATATCAAGAAGCTAATTAAACAGCATGATTATTATACAGGTGTGCGTTGTGCCGGGGACAATAAAAGGCCACTATAGAATGTGCAGTGTGGTGCACAACACAATGCCACACATGTCTCAAGTTTTGAGGGAGCGTGCAATTGGCATGGTGACTGCAGGAATGTCCACTACAGCTGTTGCCAACATCCTTTTAGAGAACTTTGCAGTACGTCCAACCGGCCTGACAACCGCAGACCACGTGTGACCACGCCAGCACAGGACATCTCCACATCTGCCTCTACATCTGGCTTCTTCAGCTGCAGAATGGTCTGAACCATTTAAACTGTCGGTTTGCACAACCAAAGAATTTCTGCACCAACTGTCAGAAACCGTCTCATCTGCGGGCTCGCCGTCCTCACCAGGGTCTTGACCTGACTGCAGTTCAGCGTTGTAACTGACGTCAGTGGGCAATGCTCACATTCGATGACCGCCGGCACGCTAGAGAACTGTGTTCTTCACGGATAAATCCCGATTTCATCTGTACTGTGCAGGTATGGCGTCGGGTGGACGAGTGGTTTGCTGATGTCAACGTTGTGAACAGAGTGCCCCATGGTGGCGGTGGGGTTATGGTATGGGCAGGCATAATGAACACAATTGCATTTTATCGATGGCAATTTGAATGCCACGACGAGATCTTGAGGCCCGTTGTCGTCCCATTCATTTGCCGCCATCACCTCATGTTTCAGCATGATAATGCACGGCCCCATAGTTCCCACCCCATAAATAAACATAGCTATATTCTGTCACTCATGCATGGGAAATGGCTGTGTCCAAAGATGACACACACTAAGAATGTGTTCAAAGCACCCAGTATATCTATTGGTGTTACGGTATCTTCTCCATGGTTTCACCTCACAGACCAGCATTTCAAAACTAGGGTTTACTTAGATTTGTGTGTATTGGGTAGTTGTTGTGGAATTGTTCGATTACTTGTTAGATATTACTGCACTGTCGGAACTAGAAGCACAAGCATTTCGCTACAAATGTGGATCTTTCTTTTCAACCGTTTAAGCTAAGAAAATATTATGACCCCATCACTGAAAGATAAGATGTATGTGTCTTCTGTTTCTCTCTACAATGGCCACAAGCCCTCTACAATGCACATTAAAAGATTGGACCAGACCAGGCACTAAATCAACAATGATGTTATTTTCTACACAGAAGAGCATACTGTCAGACTATTTTGTAATAGACTGTTACAGCCCCAATTTAAAAAGTCAACACAGGCTGTTGATTACATCACCTTTTTACATGGTGGGGTCGCACATTTTTTGTGGTTGATAAACATGGGGTCATGGGCCAAAAAAGTTTTGGAAACCCCTGCCATAGACCCAAGGTCTAGTGAATGACCCTGTAGTCACATCAGTTTAAATGCAAACAGCCATGTTTTGTTTGAGTGGACTGGATTCCTGCATTGTTTTTACATGAAGGTGTAAGTGAGCGGCGTGTGTCCAGGTGGTTTAGTGTTTAGATTTGAGCTGACTGGCTTGTCCCTTGGTAGGAGAAGAAGGCGGGAGGGAGAGAAGGGGGAGGTTAAGCGTCCCGGGTCACTGGAGCAGATTTAGGGTGTGTTCAGGAAAGAATCAGTCCAGTCTTGGCTCTGTGCTCTTCCGCTCTCAGCAACTTTCCCAGCCTCCAACCTATGAAAGCATTCCTCACATACTTCGGCTTCACTTTCCATATATCCAACGTGATTCGTTGACTGGTCTCTGCTTTACTCTCTGCCCTTACCTTTTCACATTCGCTTTCTCTCTTTTTCTCACTTTCTCCTCATCCCGTCTCTTCCTTCTCATTATCAGTCTCCTCTCACTTTTATTGCTACTTGAAAAGCGCTCCAAACTGGATGAGGCTGTCTGTCATTGATTCTACACACTCCATAAAGCACACCCTCCCCTCTCTGATGTGACAATGAGCCGCTATAAGATCTATGAAGTGGGGCTTGTAGCACACAATATAGGGAATAATTCGTAGTGGGGAAAAGCAGAGTACAGTTTTTCACTGGCTCGGGCTTTTCTGTTCCCTTTTCCCATGTAGGTCTGCTGGATACATTTTTACATTTACAATTTAGTCATTTAGCAGATGCTGTTATCCAGATCGACTTACAGTAGTGAATGCATTCATTTTCATACTTGGGTGGTACTGGTCCCCCTTGGGAATCAAACTCACAACCGCAGCGTTACAAGTGTCATGCTCCACCAACTGAGCCACATGGACCCATTTTAAATATTTTAAATGTTGACCCATGGTATTGAGTTGAGATCGCTGGGTTGTACAAATCACAGATAAATGCACTCTGGTCATTAGTGCTTGTCTTTTTGTACCAGAACTCAGCTATTTACTCCTAGTGGAGATAGTGCTTCTCTTGTCGTGTGATGCCACTGTATAATAAGACACGATCTCCTGCAGCTGAATACTGTAACACACCACAAAATATTTAATTATCATTTATTTTTCAAGGACATGTATAATCTGGGTTTCCTGTCCAATCCAAGGTGTGATTTATAGGAGACGTGTCTCAGGGCTATGTATTGGAAGTACTTTCTCAGGAGTGCACATATTAGCGCCATGGTTGTAAGGCAGAGAGAAGAGAGAGGAATCCATGGCAACCATAATAAGGAACAAAAGCATTCAAGTATGAGCTGTGCCATATGCATGCTAAGCATCTCAACCCAGAGTATAGGGTTACTCTCTTTGTTTACCCAGAGCCTGATGCTGCATTGCACACATTCGACCCGCTGCCTCCCGGACTCCCTCCCTGCATGCCTGGTCCCTGTTTCCTGCTTTCCTTTCGTCTGTCTGTCAGACCTCTGTTATCCGCTCTATCAGCACAATATCACCCCTCATTAAGAATTTCTAAAGACTTGAGGCGTCATTGATTCTGGCCATGATTTGTTATCTAAGCCAGTGGCGGCCCCTCGTTGGTCATTCTGATGATGTCGCCTGCCGCCTCCCCTCCGTCTCAGACCCTCAATTATCTGTCTTAATTACTTATTTTGGAAATTACCTGGTTAAATGTCTGTAATTACATTGATCTGTGTCTGTGGGAGTGGACGAATGAATGTGTGAATCCTGGTGGAGTGGGTGTGGATTGTAGTAAATACAGTATAGCCTACAACTACAGGATGCTGAGGAATCCTTTACAGTAGACTAGGGCTACAGTTAAAGTAAGGGCCACAGACTATAATATAAAGGCTAGCCCTGTTCACGGAATTGACTCCACTGTAGCTATTTGTCATAATTATGAAAACATTTTGCTCTGGAGCTGTATGCTTCGTTTGGCCCTGGAAGTCTTCCGTATCTGCTTAGCTTGTTGTCCCATGAAATCCTCGAGCCCTCAGTTTCTAATTATGCTAATCAAATGCGTGAAACCTGCGATTTAGTCATACATTATTAATAAATAGACACAATGAAATCTTTGGTAATGCCGACTTACCACTTCTACTCTTTATTCTCCTCCACATTTATTTCTCTCTCCTCATCCTCTCTCGTTCCCTCTCCCCTCACCTCTAACCTCGTTTCTTCTGCTTCTGACTCTCTCCTCTCTCATCCTCCTCTAATTTTGTGGTTTGGGTGTTGAGCAATTAGTGTTATGTGCCTTCTCTTGTTCTGACATCAATGAGGGGAATTTGAGCAATTCCTTGTTAAGATGAGATCTCCTGATAAAGTTGTGTGTGAGTCACCACCTCATTATAATCATGGCTAGATGGCTCTACAATGGCTACTTGTGTGGCTATGCTGAGGAGAGACAGTTAGAGTGTGGGAAGTGTATGAAATCAGTGGCATCATGCCCATGGGGGGCACAAAGGCATGTGCCCCCTCAGATTGCTCCTGTTTTAAAAATGTTCAGATGTTAAATGACTGACTACACCACCTTTGTGCTCCCTTAGATTTCTCCTGTTTAAAATGTTTCAGATGTTAAATGAATGACTGCATCAGTGTTTCCCCTGGAAAGATTTGTAGTAGTGGGGGAAAATGTTGAGGAGAGCAGGGTTTTAGCAGGGGTTAGGGATCATTTTTATGTAGAAGTACTGAGAAGCTCAGTTCTGGTGACTTAAAAAAACAACAACATTGTACTCCAAAATGAATGGGAAAAAATGATGCTGACACCATCTAGAATATCATATCCACCTCCCAGAATGAGCCCAAATAACATATTGGTCAAATGATTTGGTTAAATTATATAGCCTATGCATGGTCAATATTATCAGGTATGCTATTAGCAATAAGCATTATCACCTGTAGCCCAACTGATAGCAGCATAGTGGCTATAAATAAATAGGCAACCCCATGCTTCAATCTATCAGTCTATCTGTCTATCCCCCCCGCCTGTACTTCTCACAGAAACCACTTCATCCCCTCCAACGTTCCCTGGTTGCCACTACTCTAGCTCAACTAATACATTTAAAGTCACAGGCGATTTACTCCAAGTTACCCTACAATTAGTCTTATGTTGCCATACCTACAAAATCATGTCACTATCACACATCCCTTAGAGGTCTGGAGAATTTTGTATTGCAAAAACAATTTGAAATGGTCAGATGGCTCCCAGCAGCAATATTTTGAATGGATGTTACATTTCAAGAAGCCTCCCCCCACACGCCCATAGAAGGGGTGCTGTATGTTATGTGCGTCACTGCTTTCCCTCCAGTAGTTGTTGCCTATGGTAGTTTCAAGTGCTAGAATTTCAAATGATCAAGTGTGGCAGACAGTCTGCGATTTAAAATTTACTGAAATTGAAAGTGGATTACGCTGGTAAAGTCAAATGTCACAACACGTTCTAAGCGGCTCTGGTGACAAACAGACTTTTTCCCTTGTCTCCATTCGTCCACATGGCAGCTGGCTGCGCTTTGCTACCACCGCAAATATCGTGAAGATTGCCTATTATTTCCTTTTTGTTAGGACCCAAGAAATGGAGGCAGTGGGAGAACCTATTCAAGTACATAAATACATGCATGTATTATTTTCTTTAAACAATGTATTATTGGCTAGCTAGCTAGCTGGCTACAGTATGCCACTTTGTAGGCTAACTCAACTGAGCTGCTAGCTAGTTTAGCTGTTTAGCTAAGTGAATTAAATGTCACAGTCTCCAAAGGTATTTGTAGATAACAGCCATGGAAGAGGGTGAAATTGCAGCCCTAGCTGTCAGTAAAGGGAGAGTCTAGGCTACTGGATAGCCTTGGCAGGTAATTTTGTGGGGTGACATTATTAAAATATTATCGAGTTCCGGTCCCTAGAAGGGAAAACTTTGAGGACAGAGATATAATAGCTACATAATATTCAGTGCTGCCTAATTTGAGCAAAATGAAGCCTGCTTCTTTGATGTTTTCTGTCCTCAGATATGGAACGCTGTGAAAGCCTGTTTGCAGATGAAGAGAGAGGTCCCAATGAATGTTCCAAGAGACTAAGGGCATATCTTATGTGCCATTGGTTATATGTGTAGGCCTACCCATGTTAGCAAATATTGTATAGAAAAATATAGTTAAACATCACACACAATGTATAATGTACAACCCTGCTGGTGGTTGGCTGGGTGTGCAAGGTTCTGTTTCAGACCAGCAATAACACACCTGATTCAGCTTATCAATCTAATGAGTTGTGTGCTCATAAAGTGTGCTACTACTGGGCTGGAATAGAAGTCTGCTCACCCAGTAGATCAGGGATCAGTGGAGCAAAGTTGTTTTTGGTCACATGAAATGATGCTTTAGTAATAATAGGCTACTTGTTACTACTCAATTATCTACATCTGAGTTTAAATTTTGTAAATTTTTGCAGACACTTATGCAGAGCAACTTACAGGAGCAATTAGGGTTAAGTGCCTTGCTCAAGGGCACATCAACAGTGATGTGATAAAGGGTTGATTATTTGAAGTGAAGTGTTTAAACTTGTTTTAACTAATATTCAAAATGAACTAGAGTCAATGTTGATTGATCACATATCACAATCCTGCAGTAAAGAAAGGAAGGGGTTCTGTCTGTAATGTGCCTGTGTTTCTGTGTTGTTTTCTCAAATCAACATTTCCTTTTCTTCTAGTTGTAAGATCTCCAATGTGTTTTATTTGATTGTGACTCTCTCAGTATATGAGCGATGTGAATCCATTTAGCAGCTTATCATATGGCATGCATCACCAATGCCGCCATAGGCCTACAGTATGATTGCATTCTGAAGCAGATAATAGCTAAATCCACACATTGTTTACATGTTCTCAATTTAAAATGATATCAGTAGACAATGTATATGAGACAAACCGTATACCAGATTTTGTACATTCATTTTAAGTGCTGACATATCAAATTGTTTTGTGCAAATCCAATCCTTGTAATTTACAGTTTGAAAATAAGGAGATTACATTTATGCTATAGGAGGTGATCATTACAGGTAACATTTAGGCTACGGGAGATGATCATTACAGGTAACATTTAGGCTACGGGAGATGATCATTACAGGTAACATTTAGGCTATGGGAGATGATCATTATAGGTAACATTTAGGCTATGGGAGATGATCATTATAGGCATTAACATTTTACCAGGTTCATTTTATTTGATTCATTTTAGTAATATTGCTTGCAGAATGATTGTAGTTGTTCCCATAGAGCAAAAACTGTCTCTCTATGTATCACTGACCCTTGATAAGATAACAACTGGGCTAACATAGCTAACCTTTTAGGTCAATAATATGCTGTTTTTATGAAAATGTTCTCTTTATAATCATGAGAGACATTTAACTAGCTAGTAGTTAGCTAGTTAGTTATACTGTACCTAGGTAGTTTACAAGGTTAGCTGACCTTTCAAAAAATAAACTTCATAGTGGCTAGCTACTTCTTGTCCCTCATGCTACAGTATCCTTTAGCCAAATAGCCACTTCAGAAATGTCTAAATATAGATATGGCCAGCATTGTAGACCCTGTCTCCCCTCTTGCTTTAGCTCATCTTGAAATGACAGAAATGCTGAGAACTTATTTTGTCACCAGTGCTTGTTTTGTTGACCTGTTTAGTCCTCACTCTTGCTCCTACGGTACTTATCTGGTGAACACCTTTGGAGCTCAGGGTTCCGACCCCTCTTTAGTTGATTTCTGCATTGGAACTTTCCCAGGCTTCCCACCTAGGAAAGCCTGGTTTGCGACGAGCCTACCCTACAATTGACACCGGTTACATTCATCCCCACTGTCCCCTGTGCAATCACACCGAATTGCGGAGTGGTAAAGTACTTAACCATGCCTCTGTTAAATACTCTGGGTTTAAAATGGTGCAGTTCGCACATATTTAGGAGTTGAGAAATAAATAAAGTAGGAATGGAAAGCTGGGAACCCCCTCTTTTTAACAAAGGTCATTAAAACTGCTATTTTCCCCAGGATTGGATTATGAATTGTTGTGCATTGCCTGCTTGTCAGAATGCATGTTTCCCTCCCTATGGCACTCACAACTTGAGAGAAATATTTCTCTCTCATAGAACAACACTACAAGCCGACTAGGTAAATGGATAAACTATTCTACTATGGGGTTGTCTTTCTATTCATTACTCTTTTTGTTTGCAGAGGAAAAGTTAATGTGGACTGTTCTAGCATCTTCAAAGTGTGCCTCGGTAGAAATATATTTTCATGTTCCATATTTATTTGCCATGGCGGCAAAGATTTTGCTAATAGTCAGTCCCTCCAGGATTTTGCATGTTTTTCTGTGATTTCTGCAGACCAAAATGCTTGATTTTGCGACATACTGTTATTTTTGTTGGAAAATGAGATTGATTTCTGTTCACTGTACTGCCTGTCAGCCATCAACAATCACCCATCATCTTCGCACATGAATACGGTGACAGGACAGGGGGAAAAAACTTTGTTGACTTGTGGTTGGATTGGGCCATTTTCCACGGTAACAGTGCAGTAATTGGTCAAAATTGCAAACCTGCTTTTGATTGGACCCTTTTATGCGCTAAATGTGCAGGGATTGGTCAAAATTGCAAGCTCTCGAATAATATGCGCCGATTGGTTGATTTTTGCATTGAATAATGTGATCGCTGAATCCTGGAGGGACTGAATAGTGCAGCAACACAACTAAATGACTGCAGCGGAAACACTGTACTAAACTTAATTTTTAAAGACCTGCTCCGGAACTTTGGCGACTACTAAGTAGGCCCAAAATGTGTGTAGTTATTGGGTTATAATACTATATACCAGTGTGACAGTTGTACTAAACTCCTAAGGCATAAAAGTTATAATATAATCAAAAGTTATTAATAATCATTAATTAAATGACAACTGAACAGGTAGAGGTATGCTTGATAACCTATGCAGAAAATGCATATAATTAGGCATAATGATTATGGCTATAGATTGCAGGAAAAAATCCATCTTTAAGTACTTCGTGCCCCCTCTAAAATAATGGGTGCATGACGCCCCTGTATGAAAGTACCCTTATTTGCATCTACAGTATGTCATGCAATGTGTTTGTAACCACAGTAAAATATGAAAAGGGTTTTGAATAAAGAAATCCAACCTTGAAGATTCAAATGTAATAATAACTACAGGACTACACCACTGAATATACCCAAGCATTCAATCATTTGTTTGTGCTGTCAGACACTGTGACTGATAGCTTTTTGTTGAGGTTTTCAAAGCAAATTGTCAGTATAAACAGTAATAATGTAATAAGCTAAAGAAGTGGCATCCTTTTCATTTTTGAATAGTTCATGTTTTGTTCAGGTGACACATTTTTGTTCCGGTGACACATTTTTGCTAACATCGTCACGCTCAGCTTTTATGTGAAAAGAACAGAAGCATAATCATTCAGGAAGAGAGGCAGAGATGGATGCAATGATAAGCATGGAGAGTGCTATGACTATTATACATAATAAAGAGCCACTACACAGTGTACTTTACCTCCAGCACGAAGAGTGGCTCTGTTCTGCTCTGCGATGGGGTTTGAGGTTTATGACAACAGTCAATAGCATTCCCCAAGGCTTTCCTCCTCCTAAGTGCAGGAGTAGTTTTCTCGATGGATTGAGTGCGTTAACTTAATTTGGCTATCATTTGTATTTTCATGTGCATGCTGTAGTACGGCTTCATAAGAAAATACCGGCCGTTTATCAACTGCCAAAGATGTAATAAAGTACGATCTCATCTTAATTTGAGTAAACAGTCGCCTGACACGCCTCACTCCTCACTCTCCCACTTCTCCCTGTCTCTATGTATGCATCTCTCTTTCTCTTCCTGTCTGTCTGTTTCTCCTTTTTTCTCCTCTCACTCCCTCTCCTGCCTTTTCTATCTCCACCCCTTCTTCTCTCTCTCTTTCTCTCTCTCTGTCTCTCCATCTACTGCCCTCTTGTTGTAAGCCACCCTTCCTCCACTGTGTCTCATGTGTCATTGGGCTCCTGTGGTCTGACTCTAGGCTGACTATCTGTCCAGCTGTAGGGAGAGATGTTGTGGGAATGCAGATATGGTACCTGCTTTGTCTGGACAGTCAGTCAGTGTGTGTAGTGCATAGTAGTGTGAGCCTGTCACACTAGGTAGGTGTCTGACTGCTCGCTGTCTTTCTCTTCATCTTCACAGACGCTGTATTCTGCTGCCGACATGTCAACCCTGGCACCACCCTTCTTCCTGCTGTTCTGGCTCCTCCGATTGGCCAGCACTGCGTTTCCGGAGGAACCGGGGCCTCTGAACTTTATCTCCATTGAAGGTAATACCTCTCTCTCATACTCAGCATGTATGGGTTTATTCTCACTCACAGGGTGTACAGCAGGGCTCCCCAACTGGTGGCGGTTTTCTTTGGCCCCAAAACTTTTCTGAGACAAAAATATTATTTGTGTATATATATTTTTTGTTTTGCATTTTCATTGTTGGACATAAAAGACTGTAAAATCACCAGGAAATCAGGTCAAAAAGAGTCAGGGCCTCACATGGAAGGTGTGGAGTAGTGTAAGGGTGTAAGGTTATGGAAGTAGGGTTAGAGTCTCACACGGAGGGTGTAGCTTGTAAGAGCGAGGTCTGGGATGACATGCATGGGTTGAGGAGTAGGGCAGTCAGTGAGTTGTGTGAGGTCAGAGTCGGGATTGAGGTCAGACTGCTCCCACAGACGGCCAGACTCTGAGCCTCCTCCAGACCAGAACAGAGCTGACTATGATTGATCACAGCTCAATAGTGTCTTCCAAACACCTCCCAGCTGAATTCAGACCATTCTCAGGCTATCAATGCTAATACGTAGGACCAGAATGGTCTCTGAAGTCCTGCGTGATTAGGGCAGATAGTGGGCCTCAGTCTATGCGGCCCACTAATCTACTCATCTGTGATAGGTAGATTAGAGATATGGACAGAATAGATTTGGACAGATATGGACAGAATAGATATGGACAGAATAGTGGGAGGACAGCACACAGAAGAAGGAGAAGGATAGGTTTTTCTTTACTCAGTCTCATATAGAGGCAGCAGTCTAGGCCTTTATCTGGGATGGCTAGATAGGAACAGAGATGGACAGAATAGTGGAAGGACACAGAAAAAGGAGACGGCCAATGAGAGATGGCAGATTCAGTCTCCCATGGTAACCCAGCTGATGTGTGGATCTCCCTCCCCTGTGTCCTCCCTCTGCTGATGTAACTCTCTCT
>NC_060187.1:36179215-36234215 GCF_021184085.1 Oncorhynchus gorbuscha
TGTCTGACTTCAAACACATTATCCCAGCTCACACACCAACCGACCAGAGAATTATTGAAAGGTGTCTGTGTGGGAAAGTGAGGGGAGTGAAGGCAGTCCAGGTTGAGCCCCACCAGGCAGAAAAAGATGACTGATTTAACACTGAAAATAATACCTGACATCAAATCTGTGTGAGACACCTCGAGACAAAGGCACAATGGAGAATAGGGAGAGGGAGGTGGAGGAAACAAAGACGGGTATGGGGGAGAGAGGGGGAGTCAGTCCCACCTGCATGCCCCTAAGGGGGGCCACAGGCCTGACTGAGAAGGATAAAAGGCCATCCTGGCCCTAGTGACTGTGGTAATGCAGTGAGCCCCTCATCCTGTTCTCTGTGGCCTGGCCTTCACACACACATACACGCACACATGTACTGTACAGTGAGGTCCAAAATTATTGACACCCTTGATAAAGATGAGCAGAAATTACTGTATAAAATGAACTGAGCTAAAGTCAACACACAATCTTCACATTTTGACACCTTAAAAATACACCTTAAAAGGGATTACATTGGATGTTTTTCCTACCAATCTACACAACCTATATATTATATATATATTTTAATTGAAGATGTGTTGATTGCGTATGTCTTCACACCCTGAGTTAACACTTGGTGGAAGCACCTTTAAAAGCTATTAGCACCTGTGAATCTTTTTAAATAAGATTCTACCAACCTTCCAAAGCTCTTAGGGCAACATATATCCATTATTTATGTAAAAATTGCTCAACCTCAGTAAATTTGGTTGGGAGTCATTGATGGACACTAATACTCAAATCTTGTCTCTGGATTTCAAGCAGTGTAAGGGGTGGCAGCGAAGTCAGATGCAGGAGAGCAGAACTGTGTAATAACCGGAGCAGTTTAATATACATATATATAACCACCGGCATCCAGAATAATAGACAATGGGTACAAAGCACGTCGCGCACAAGCCAACAATGTGCACAACCACTTACAAGAAACAATACCACACAAAGACATGGGGGAAACAGGGAGGGTTAAATACACAACACTAATGAGGGAATGAAAACCAGGTGTGTGGGAAAACAAGACAAAATAAATGAAAAATGGATCGGCGATGGCTAGAAGACCGGTGATGTCGACCACTGAACACCGCCCGAACAAGGAGAGGAACCGACTTTGGCAGGTAGCCTAGTTGTTAGAGCTTGGACTAGTAACTGAAAGGTTGCAAGTTCAAATCCCCGAGCTGACAAGGTACAAATCTCTCGTTCTGCCCCTGAACAAGGCAGTTAACCCACTGTTCCTAGGCATGTCATTGAAAATAAGAATTTGTTCTTAACTGACTTGCCTAGTTAAATAAAGGTTAAAAAAAGTATTGATAAACAGATTTAAGTCAGATGGAGACTGGAATATTCAGGAAAGCCGCTGGTGTGTTTTTGGCATTTAAATGTGTGTAATTGTCCCACTATCCCAGGGTTAGGTTTTCAGAACAACACTACACTAACTTTTTACCTGGGCCGTGCTCCTTTCATATTGATTTGAATCATGACAAACTCCCCAGTCCCTGCCGGTGACAAGCATGCCCATAACATGATGCTATACCTGAAAATACAGAGAATCAACAACATTGCATTCACTCCGTATCACTGGCCTGTATGACAAAATGAAAAGAAGGAAGCCTGTGTAAAACATAAATTAAAATTCTCTCCAAATCATACATTCTGTTTGCAACAAGTATTTTAAGTAATACTGTAAGACAAAGAGGGGAAAATAAACCCTCTGTATTGTAGTGGCAGCATTATGTTATTGGTATGCGTCTCACCAACAGGGACTAGGGAGTTTCTCAGGATCAAAATAAATATGAAAGGAGCAAACCCAGGTAAAACATTAGAGGATAACCTGCCTATGTCTTCTAAAAATCGAACCCTGGGATAGAGTTTTATTTTTCAGTGAGACAATTACACACATTTTAATGATAAAGACACAACAGAATGGCTTTCCAAGAGGTGTTAAGTATTCCTGAGTGGTCCAGTCTCAGTCCTGAAGGTTTGAATATAGCTGTGGGATCAATGACTCAAAACCTAATTTTCTGAGCTTGAGCGGTTTTGACAAAAACAATGGATATATACAGTATGTTGCCCGTTTTCACATTGACGATAGCAAAGGGACATTTTCGTGAGGTTCTCGAGAGGCATCGACTCTTGAGAGACAGTACTGCTGTGTAAACTTGCGAAATGATCACGTCTCGTTCAATGTTGGCCCCTCCCAGCAGGGCAGTGTGAACAGAATTGTCTCATTGAGCGCAACACTCCTACTGTATAAATGGTAATAGCAGAGCAATGTTTTTGAAACAGCTGAAATGTACAGACATTTTTCTTATATCTTAGGTTTTAGCTGAAATTGCATTTTGAAATTGTCGCTGTAGCTGCCACTTGCTGGCTGAGCTGAGCTACAGAAAACTATGGAAGGCCATTCCCGCCTACATTTTTTAAATGTCGATACTATCTCAAAATGTTGACATATGTAAGTCAACATTTTGAGATATGCAAGTCACACTACGTGAACATTTTGAGATAGTAGATTATACAAATAAAAGTATTTATTTTTTCATTTCTAACATTGTGTGGTGATTTTAGAGGTGCCACCACAGGTCCCAGAGTGGTGTGTGGGGGAGTTGATTTCCTAACCAGGTAAAACTCTGGGGGTGACATAGTAATAAATCAGCTGTAAAAAACGGTTTATATGGGCTATGGTGGGACCAGATGTGTTCTAATCAGGTCATATGTTGTTTTGTTTTTTTAAACGTTTAAACAAAAGTACTTTGTCCATCTTCCCAACGCTTTTGTGCCAATATTTTTTATTAAACCAAATCAAAAGGGCTGGGGAAAATGCCAACTCGCCACACGTTTGCCGGTGGCCCTGCTGTGCTGAACTCTGCAGCATGGAGCCACACAATGCTACAAATGAAGAAACATAACCTATATGTATGATTTATATGTATCTACTGTGTATATGTATTTTATTTTTGGGAGGGGGGAATGGGCTTCCGCATATAACAGCTCAACGTCTCAACTCCCCGGTGAATTATAGGCTAGCCACGTTTTCAGTGGCAATTTGATTTTGCCACATGTAGCCTAATGATTTGCATGATATTTATAAAAATGAGGTAGGCCTACTGCACTTTTATATTTGTATAAGAGGGTTAATTGTTAGTTTTTGATAGGATAATGTTACTTGATGAAGATGTGTTGTTAGCTTTAGCTAGCAGTAACTGTGCTTTTGTCTTGGAGCTACAGACGAAAAAAGAATTGTCTGCACATTCTTGTGAATTGTTGCATTATTCAAGATTGTAGTATGGTTTTGTTGCAATAATTACGAGTCTATATGGTAGATAAATTAAGAGTTGCTTTCTTAACATTAGTTAGTAGAATCGTTTTCAATGCTTAGCCTCCTGGCTAGTGGCTACTGTGACATTTACAGTACTTGTGAGCTGCAACGCAAGCATGTCTTTCGGTTCATGACATTCCCGTCACTAATGTGAATTCATTCACAGCTGTAATGGCTGCCAAAGGTGCTACCATCAAGTATTAACTCTGGTGTTATGCAGGTGAGTGAGGACCCAAAAGCGGCTTAACAGAAACTGAGTTTATTCAAGTCCAAACAGAAAATAACAAATCCTGAATCCTTAACAGGAAATGTCAAACGGGGATAACAGAAATCAGTTTGTAGAGGGGAATAACAGGATAAACAGGTCCCTTGGGAGGCGCAGGCCGTAGCTGACAGAGACACCTGCTCACACGCAGCATCTGATGAAGGCAAAACATGACAGGACGGAACAAGAACACAGCACAGCAAACAAGGATCCGACAAGGACAGAAGCAGAAACAGAGAGAGAAATAGGGACTTAATCAGAGGGCAAAATAGGGGACAGGTGTGAAAGAGTAAACGAGGTAGTTAGGAGAATGAGGAACAGCTGGGAGCAGGAACAGAACGATAGAGAGAGAGAGAGGGATAGAGAGAGGGAAAGAAACCTAAAAAGACCAGCAGGGGGAAACGAATAGAAGAGAACGCACAGGGACAAGACATGACAATATATGACAATACATGACATCTGGGGTATGAAGACATCTTTGTTTTGGGGGGTTATTTTCTACTCATGCATTCTCATTTCGACACCAAACCCACCAGAGCTTTATTTTCATGTCACCCAACAAATGTTAATGTTTGCTAAACAACATTGGCACTGGATTGGAACCGGTGCTTTGTTGAAAATAGAGCTCTTTGGCCATGCATACCAGTGGTGGGTTTGGTGTCCAAATGAGAAGGCATGAGCAGAAAATAACCCCACGCATACCTACTGTAAAATAGGGTGCTGGATTTATGATGGTCCACTGGTCCTGGGGCCCTTGTTACGTTCAACTGCATCATGAACTTAACCCAGTACCAGTATATTTTAGCCAAAAACCTGGTTGCCTCTGCCTGGAGGCTGTGAGTGCAAGTGAATCTTCCAGCAAGACAATTTATTTTTATTTTAACTTTATTTAACTAGGCAAGTCAGTTAAGAACAAATTCTTATTTTCAATGACAGCCTAGGAACAGTGGGTTAACTGCCTGTTCAGGGGCAGAACAACAGATTTGTGCCTTGTTAGCTCGGGGGTTTGAACTTGCAACCTTCCGGTTACTAGTCCAACTCTCTAACCACTAAGCTACCCTGCCGCCCCCAAAACAATAACCACATCAAAATCCCCCCAAAAGTGGTTAGATGGCCACAAAATCAACATTTGGGAATGGCCATCTCATAGGTGAGGTATTGAAACATATTGAAAACGGTGGTGTCAATAATGTTTCCCCTTTTAAAGAAAAATATTACTTGTAAAACAAAATCGATTTCTCTGAGCAATTCTATCAGTATAAAATAATATAATTTCCCATTTTGGGGTGGCATACAATATAGCTCAGTATTTGAATAATTTATCTTACAGTATTTTCTACAGTAATTTCTTATACAGTCATCTTTATCAAGGTTGTCAATAATTTCAGACCCCACTATACATACACACACTCAGGGCTGGATTAAAAAATCATAGGCCCCAGTGCTTTGTTTTTTTTTGTTATAGCCCCCTTTTAAAAACGTCATTTACATGACACAAAAACATGAGCTGAATCTTTTTTAATACCACCAAAATGAGTGACCGCTCTGACTGACTGAAAAACTGAGACCAATCTGGTCTTGAATTCATACCAACAATAGCCCAGGCTAATGAAGTGACGCACTGATTGTACAATATTAGGAGGAAATATATATACAGTATATATAGCATAGGCTATAGTAGGATATTTAACACAGTACCAGTCAAAAGTTTAGACACACCTACTCCTTCCAGGGTTTTTATTTATTTTTTACTATTTTCTACATTGTAAAATAATAGTGAAGACATCAAAACTATGAATTAACACATATGGAATCATGTAGTTACCAGAAATGTGTTAAACAAATACTTTAATGTTTGAGATTCTTCAAAGTAGCCACCCTTTTGCTTTGATGACAGCTTTGCACACTCTTGGCATTCTCTCAACCAGCTCCACCTGGAATGCTTTTCCAACAGTCTTGAAGGAGTTCCCACATATGCTGAGCACTTGTTGGCTGATTTTGTAGAAAATAGTCAAAAATAAAGAAACCCCCTTTTTTTGACTGGTACTGTACAATTTCCAATGGCACACTGACTCACCTAATGATGACGCCTTAGGCTTGTCACGGTGATGGCAGAGGTGCCTATCTCACTTGAAAATCAGTGCCTATGTTAGCTAAGAGTTGTTAAGGAAAAAAAAGTATATTGGTTCTACGGAGAGATTAGCCTTCTCTTTTCAGCAGTTGCTTTCCCAACTGTACGCAACCAACCAGTTCCCATTCAAGTCAGGACTGGCATCCTTTGCTCGTGTACCCATGAGTTTAACTGTCAAATTCCCAGGTTAAGACACAACGCAACAAGCTGTATATTTGACAACCATGCTGCCCAAACTGTGGCCTTATCAACTGGCAAACCGGTAACTGCCAAAATAAATGAAACACTTGAGTCAACAAGCGATACAAAGTATATGTTACTGTATGTTGTGGGGTGTATTTTCCTGGTACGGTTTAGGTCCACTTGTAGAATCTATTCCAAGGCGCAATATTTTGCCACTTGGGCACCTTATGGGATTGGGTTCAGCCCCTGACACCCAACTAACCAATCACAATGAGGGCACCACCCCCTCTCCTCTCCCCATCTGATGATTAGCAGAGTGACAGCAGGCAGCAGCAGGTTGTCTACACCTGAGTCCTCCTGTGGTTGGCGGTTGCAGTAAAAAAAAACTATATACAGTAGATGTGTGTGTATATGTATATTTGTTTTGCTTCCTCTTGGGTGCCCCACAGGTCTGGGCCCAGGGGCTTCATCCCCGGTAAACCCCTGCATTAATCCAGCCCTGCACACACTCCTTCAAGCCTCTAGGCCCCTGTCACCCACTCACCCTCTGCTCTCCTAATCCTCCTGCCACTCACACCCTCCACCCCAAACCTCCACTCATCCACTTCACCTCCTGCAAATGTCCTGTCCTGCTCCCGGGATGGTTTTGTCCAATGTGATACATTCGCCACCAGAGTAATTGGTTATGTAATGAAATGTTTCCGGGTTGATTGATCAGAAAGGACGGTCAATTCAATATATATCACATGAGAGAGAGAGAGAGAGAGAGAGAGAGCGAGAGCTGGCTCAAGGGCATGGTCAGCCAGGATGCAAACAAAGGGAACGCCATGTAGGCTTTTTAAAGAGCAGTTTTGCATTCTTATGTGCAGCACTTAGTAAGATTGTTTGATCAATATGTTGTTAATACCAACTCTCAGAGGGGGTCTGCATTTCAGTCCACTGAACAAGACAAGACCAGTCTCACCATGATATGGTTTCACATCTTATTGTATGTTTGTTGTATTGTGTTTCTGCAGATGCCCTAAATACACCAACTCTCCAGCTGAACATGCTTCTCATTTCCTTAGCAGGCCACATACTGCAGTAATTTGAGTTAAGTGTTTTGGTCAAGGAGAGACCACGACAGGGAGCTGACCCTGCAACTCTGGGTCAGCCGTCAGGTGTCCTAACCATTACTGCCACATAGCTGCCTTAGATGGTCTCTGAATCTCACTCCTCCCCTCCTCCCTTTCCTCCTCCTCTTCAGGGGAGATGTTGATGCTGGCCTGTAGTGCATTCACACAGGATTAGCATCAAACAGCCTCTGTGAGATACAAGAGGAGCTTGGGAGAGGCTTAGTACTAACATGCTGAGTAAGAGAGGACGTGGGCAGGAAGCGCCTTTTTACGGACAAATTTGTGCTAATTTAGCACTGCTGTTAATTTGTCCTCCGTATTCGCCCTCCGCCCCCCACCCTCTCGTGCCCCAGTCACTCTGCCTTACATCAAAGTCTAAGTCAGAATGTTGCCTTGAAATGACAGATCTGCTTCTGATGATCAGAGTCAAGCGTGGATCACCTAAGGAGAGGGAAGTGAGAGGAGAGGAGAACAGAGGGGAGGAGAAAAGAAAGTAGCCTGCTGGAGCGTGGAAAGAGTTCTGTCTCTCTCTGAGCTCTTGGCAGGTCCAAGCAGTGATGGGCCCATTCGAGCATGCTAGGGAAACCTTTGAGGCTTTAGTGAGAAGCTGTGATGGTATGATGTTTCCCCTATATTCATTTAGCTGCGGCGGTCTCAAAATATGATTAAAAAAATATACAGTACCAGACAAAAGTTTGGACACGCCTACTCATTCAACGGTTTTTCTTTATTGTCCAAACTTTTGACTGGTACTGTACATATATTTATTTTAAATATTTTGGGGGATGGTAAAACATTGATAAAGTATGTAGAAAATATAATTTAAGTATATATTTTTGAGAACTAACAGTCACCAAAATAAAAACTAGATGGTCAGGAAGAATCTAAAATCCCCCCCCCCAAAAAAAAAAAAAAAAAACTAGATGGTCAGGAAGAATCTAAAATACCCCCAAAAAATCCAAAATTAAAATTTGGTTTTAATGTCGCTGATAGCATAAGAACGCGGCATAAGCCATGACAACAATGTGTAGAATTGCAGGAAACTAGCTTTAAAAATGTATATCTGCCCAGTGTTGTTCGAGCATTTCTAAACTTGGCTATGGTAATTAGCTCATCCTCAGTTTAGTGACAACATCATGGTCCAAGCAAGTCCGTTTCATTTAGTGTTTCTTAAGTCTCTATGCTTAGTTAATAGTATACTGTAGGTTTATGAAACAAAGAGGAGCCACACTGGGGACGTGTGCGATTGTGCAACCAGTTCAACATCAGGAGGATTAGATCAGTGGAAACCAGATGCACTAGGTGGGAGTAATGTAATGCTCTCTGACTGTGGTGGGTTGTTGGAGGGAGTCTTCAGTAGTAATGCTCTCTGACTGTGGTGGGTTGTTGGATGGACTCTTCAGTAGTAATGCTCTCTGACTGTGGTGGGTTGTTGGAGGGAGTCTTCAGTAGTAATGCTCTCTGACTGTGGTGGGTTGTTGGAGGGAGTCTTCAGTAGTAATGCTCTCTGACTGTGGTGGGTTGTTGGATGGAGTCTTCAGTAGTAATGCTCTCTGACTGTGGTGGGTTGTTGGAGGGAGTCTTCAGTAGTAATGCTCTCTGACTGTGGTGGGTTGTTGGAGGGAGTCTTCAGTAGTAATGCTCTCTGACTGTGGTGGGTTGTTGGAGGGAGTCTTCAGTAGTAATGCTCTCTGACTGTGGTGGGTTGTTGGAGGGAGTCTTCAGTAGTAATGCTCTCTGACTGTGGTGGGTTGTTGGAGAGAGTCTTCAGTAGTAATGCTCTGACTCAGTAGTAATGCTCTCTGACTGTGGTGTGTTGTTGGAGGGAGTCTTCAGTAGTAATGCTCTCTGACTGTGGTGGGTTGTTGGATGGAGTCTTCAGTAGTAATGCTCTCTGACTGTGGTGGGTTGTTGGATGGAGTCTTCAGTAGTAATGCTCTCTGACTGCGGTGGGTTGTGAGCAGATGTGTTGTGGTAACAGAGGGTTGTTGTTCCTCTAAGCAAGACCTGGGTCTGACTGAAGATAAAGACTGAGGGATGGGTTACAGGCTGGAAATCAGCAGGGAGATGAATGCACTTGTTCAGGTCAACATCTGTATGGGAACGAACCCTCAGTGTGTTCAGTCCCACACACACATCTGACTCAAAGCTCAGAGCCTATGTGCTCTTTTGAACCCTGTGGAAGCACATGCACACACACACACACACACACACACACACACACACACACACACACACACACACACACACACACACACACACACACACACACACACACACACACACACACACACACACACACACACACACACACACACACACACACACACACACACACACACACACACACACACACACACACACACACACTCACAATACCACAAACACCAATGTGTTTGTGTTCATATGTGCGGCACACTGCATAATTCATCCGGGCTGCTCTGTATTAATAATGCAGTGGTGTAACACAAACAGTGAGAAGTGGAGCTGCGATCATCTGGGTCTGGGTCAAGTGAAAGAACTGCCAGCCAGCACAGGTGGCGCTTTGTCTGGAGTGTGCCCAGGGAGAGGGAGGGGTGAGAGGGGAGAGAGGAGGAGGGAAACAGGGGGAAGGAGAGCTGAATGTGGCACTATATACAGTACTGTAGACTCCATGCTGTATGGTTAATATAGGAGCCAAATAAATTCTGGAAATGAAGGCAGATTATGACAATAAAATAAAAAATAATAAAAAGTCAAGCAAATAAAGTGATACACCATGGATCACAATGATGTAAGAGATGAGAGGCTTCCAAACAGTATAAATCCCTGTTGTTTATACTGCAGACATCCTATATTTCAATTTACGCTGCAGGGCCATGCCAAAAGACCACACTTTGTGTGTTAGTTAGGCTTATGTGCTCTTATAAGTATTTATTGATTTTGGCACTGCGTCTCGTTTGTCATTAAGCGTGCAGTGTGTTACATCTGGCTTTAAGCTTTCTGCTCAGACTGCAGTTCCACTGAAAAAAAAACATGCAAATCATACTGACACGAACACTGAATCTGTGGAGTGACACACACACAAACACACACACAGACAGAGAGACACAGATATACGCACACACACACACAGAGACATGATTTATCATTAAGCAGTGGCTCCTCGTATGTCATTCGTCTCACTGTCTTGTACCACCGCAGTGTGAGGAATTCTCACCACGCCTCACTCTACACATTTGGGATTTACATGTATAGGGATAGTCCTCACTGCACTCACACTCACACAGGTGACAGGATTAATATACATGGTCCCTGTTCAACTATCAATGACATGTTGGATCTGCTAGGGATTGGCATGCTGCTTATTAACATGACATGGTAATAAGGGTCGTACTACTGCAGTTAAACGAGTGCTGGTTGAAAACTCAAGGTTGGCTGGGATTACCATCTGTCAATCAATAGCTGGTGTGAGCCAATGGAAAGTCTTTTATGCGGAAGGCATGCAGACAGGGAGCTTCCATAGGCCTGAATAATGAGGTGATTGACAGTGTTAATGATGTGATAATTCCTCCCATAATGCATTAAGAAGCCTAATTTCACCGAGCAGTAGGATAATAAGTCACAGACGATCCATACTGATTTCTACCCCCCTTACTTCTCCCTCTCTGTCTCCTATCAGGACGAGTGTCGGAACTTCATGAAGGTTTTGCTGAGTCGACAAGGAGGTCTGTTTGTATGTGGGACCAATGCCTTCAATCCGCTGTGTGCCAACTATACCGTGAGTCCCTATAGAACGCACGCACACACACATACACCATCTCTCTTACTCAAACAGCAGTCATTACTGCTTCGGGAAGCTGAGCACATCTCTCTCTACCTGTCAGCAGTTCAGTCATGCATCAGAGTTTAATGATTGGTGCGTCATTGATAAATGGACTATGATTTTTCCTGGAACCTAGAGCTCAATCACAAACACCATTAGGCATATTGCTTACTTGTACATTTACATCTTATTTGCCTCATTTGTTCGATGCCTAAGGCAGAGAGAGACAGAGGCCCTTAAGCAAGGCAACAAAGGTCCGCTGTCCTCAGATATCGGTTGCTGTTGTACAATGCTTACACTTGTATGGGGAGCTTGCAGATTGCTGGGTTCTGAAAATATGAAATATACTTATTCATGTCACTGAGGGAGAAGGGGGACTGTATAATGTTTACATTCTGTCCGGATATGTGGGACGAAAAGAGACACAGTCTGGTACGAGTCAACATGCCAGCCGTGAGTTGGGGAGGAGTGAGCAGAAGTCAGGTCAGATGACGTGAGGAAGAACAGATATCACTAAGGCTCTGTCTAGCAACAGAGATGCATTGGCTGTTCAGATGTGTAGGAGGAGACTCAGCATAGGAGGTAGGGTTAAATGTCAGTGCTTGTGTGATTGTGTTTTTTGTCTTATGCAGCTGTATGACCCAATCAGGGAATAAACATGGTTTGAGCTTTATTAAGGGTCTGTGAAATTTTATAAGGTTCATTTATAACCTAACAAGATGATCAGAGTACAGAGACGAGGGCTGGGAGAGTGTGAGCCAGAACTGAAGGGGAGGCTGAACTGAGGAGGAGGCTGAACTGAGGAGGAGGCTGTGCTTATGATGTATCTGGATGGTTAGTTTCTTCCCCTCTGGTGAAACCCAGCCAGGCCAGTTGGAAGGAAAACGCTAAGTGGTTGTACTGCTCATGTACCTGAGCTGCTCACCACCTGACCCACTCTGTCCTGAAAGAGGATCAGGCGTACCCCATTTACCTGTTCCATATCACAACCACATCCTTGCTCTGCCAATCAGACAACAACAAAAAAAGTGTGCATAAATATGAATCATTTGCTCAGTCGGTTTCTCAACGTTCCTCCAGAATATCTGAGGGAGGAACGGGGAGGGAGAAAAGAGGAGGTGGATCGGGGTCCAGTTTCAACATCAAAGGCTTTCAAATAAGTGATATGTTCAGTCTGTCACGTCTCCAACATACCAGCACACTGACTCCCTCCTCTATACCTGGCCCATTATCTCTGGCTGTTAATGACACTAAGCAGTGCAACCTGCGCTGGGCTGACGTGCTCAGGGCTTCTCCTGGGACTAGTTAGCGAACCTAGGGTTTATTTATAGCTAGTTTTAATGACAACCGCCGTATTTCATTTATTTAATTCATTTTCAATCGGTGATGGTGTGTCTGTGTGACGATTTCGCCTGTGGTTGTTTAGCTGCATGCGTTTCAAAAGATTGTGTTTGTGTGTATTTGTGCCATTTGCATAATTGCAGAGGGTGAATAATAATATTGTGAATATTTTATAATATATGCTAATTGCCATACTCTGTGGGCATGTACAGGTAACTACCAAAATAATGGAAACACTTGAGTAAATGAGGGATAGAAAGTATATTGAAAGCAGGTGTTTCCACACAGGTGTGCCTCCTGACTTAATTAAGCAATTAACATCCCATCATGCTTAGGGTCATGTATAACTATTTTGGGCAGGCCATTATTTTGGCAATTATTTTGGCTACCATGGCTATGCCCCCATAGGATGACAATGCCCTCATCAACAAGGCATGTGTGGTCACTGAATGGTTTAATGAGCATGAAAATGATGTAAACCATATGCCATGGTCATCTCAGTCACCCGATCTCAAACCAATTGAACACCTACAGTATGAGAGATTCTGGAGTGGCACCTCAGACAGCGGTTTCCACCATAGAGTTCCAGAAACAGCACTGTTCTGGTTTGGCCCAACGCCCAATTAAGACACTTTATGTTGGAGTTTTCTTCATTTTGGCAGTTGCATGTATGTTTACTGTATGTGAAGGTGAACTTCACTCTGTTTTCCAGCAACATTATATAGTATAGTGAACTGTTTGCGCGTGTTCTTTCCAGGGAGACACTCTGGAGATGGTGGGAGAGACAGTCAGTGGGATGGCCCGCTGTCCATATGATCCTAAACACGCCAACGTGGCTCTGTTCGCAGGTTTGGAAACACTCATTGCTTTAAACACCTCATTATGTAGCTGCAGTAGTTCCCCGTCATCACACAATCTTTGGCCGTGGTTGAAACAATAGGAAACCTTTATTGCACATTACTGAGCAGTAGAAATAGAAGGATTTGTCCACTCTGTACTAGAGGCTCTGTTGCACCACTGTAATTATCTCTAATGTACTTATACATTGTTCATTGATCAACAGTCGAATGCATTGAGTTGTGTAATGTAATGTCAAACTACCTTCTGCGATGTTCTATGCTGTGATATGAGCTGTTATTATGCTGTGTTATGAGCTGTCACTATGCTGTGTTATGAGCTGTCACTATGCTGTGTTATGAGCTGTCATTATGCTGTGTTATGAGCTGTCACTATGCTGTGTTATGAGCTGTCACTATGCTGTGTTATGAGCTGTCACTATGCTGTGTTATGAGCTGTCACTATGCTGTGATATGAGCTGTCATTATGCTGTGATATGAGCTGTCACTATGCTGTGATATGAGCTGTCATTATGCTGTGATATGAGCTGTCACTATGCTGTGTTATGAGCTGTCACTATGCTGTGTTATGAGCTGTCACTATGCTGTGTTATGAGCTGTCACTATGCTGTGATATGAGCTGTCATTATGCTGTGATATGAGCTGTCACTATGCTGTGTTATGAGCTGTCACTATGCTGTGATATGAGCTGTCACTATGCTGTGATATGAGCTGTCATTATGCTGTGATATGAGCTGTCACTATGCTGTGTTATGAGCTGTCACTATGCTGTGATATGAGCTGTCATTATGCTGTGATATGAGCTGTCACTATGCTGTGTTATGAGCTGTTCCCATTGTATCTGACTGTGTGTTTTTTGCCAGAGGGGAATCTGTTTACGGCCACTGTGACGGACTTCCTGGCGATAGACGCTGTGATCTACCGTAGCCTGGGGGACAGTCCTGCACTCCGCACAGTCAAACACGACTCCAAATGGTTCAGAGGTACTTCCACGTGTATTTATTTGTGTGTGCGCGCGTGTGCGTGTGCATCTGTGTGTGTATGTGTCCGCCTGCGTGTGTGTATTTGTTTGTATTTGTTTGTGTGTGTGTGTGTCCGCCTGCGTGTGTGTATTTGTTTGTATTTGTTTGTGTGTGTGTGTGTGTTTGCCTCTGTTGTTAGAAGGCTCTGTTTATGACTACATCACTTACTATCAGGATCAATATCTGTGTCAGACTCACTGCATTGCCTTAGTCAGCAGCATCCCTGCTGAGGTCAGAGGATCCAGGGCTGAGAGATCAGGTCTGCTCTGTGTCTGTATGTGGCTGGATGGCCTGAGTAGTATTCAGTAGGAACCAAACAATAACAGGTTTTGAAACTGACAACGAAAATGAGCCTCCTCAATGAAAAAAAAAAAAAATTCTCAAAGTGTATGCCTGCTTAGCAACGCTGGTGTTTGTGTCTGGGGATTAGGGAGTTATCTGACTCGCTCTCTTACAGCTCTATGGAGATGTGTTTGTTGTGTAACATGGTCCTCTCCCATCCTTTGCAGAGCCCTATTTTGTCAGTTCAGTGGAATGGGGTCCTCACATCTACTTCTTCTTCAGAGAGATGGCCATGGAGTTTAACTATCTGGAGAAGGTACGAGACAAAATGGTAAAGCTTTGGACACGCCCCTCTGTGTCGTGTGTCTGCCTGCCTGGATGTTCCATCTCATGTTTATTATTCAAATGTCAATACCAGCCTGGTACTTCTGATGATCTTTTTCCCTGTATCTGTGCTGTTTGATATCTAGATGGGGAAAAAGCTTTTTCAAAACCGCTCCAAATGGCATCAGTCATATCAGAGTGGAAATACGTGCTCATGCAAAAAAAATATGAACATAACAAGAATCCTTTTTATCTAATAAATGAGTAATTCACATTTGGTGGAAATGTGCTAGCGCAGGCATTTTGTGCTGCATGTTTGTAGGGCTCACAGTAAGTGGATACTTACACTGTTACCACGGTAGTTTGGGGTGAGATTGTCCAAAGAAGCCGTTTTCAAATGCACTGATGTTTTCATGAATACTAGATCTTAATTGACCATTTTAAAACAATGATCTGTCAAATGTGGTATCATGCATCACAAATACTTCACATTTTTATGAGTTCACCCAAGAGCTAAAAAGGTTTTTATCTTCATTTTGAACGAATGTTCTGACTTAAATCTGTCAAACTTTATTATACATTCACCATGAGTATGATCCCATGAATATTGGAACCACAAATCTACTGTGTGAAATATGTGTGCTTCCAACTGACCCAACACCGAAAACTCTGTGCATTGTCATTGATGTGTAGTATGGTGCGAGTTCATTGACTGTTCTGTCTGTTCCACGTGCTTGCGTGCACGTGTGTTCAGGTACAGGTGTCTCGGGTGTCTCGGGTGTGTAAGGGGGACCTGGGTGGTTCTCAGAGGGTGTTGGAGAAGCAGTGGACGTCGTTCCTGAAGGCCAGACTGAACTGCTCCGTCCCTGGAGACTCCCACTTCTACTTCAATCTGCTCCACTCCACCAGCCCTGTCATCAGGATGCACGGCAGGGACATCATCCTGGGAGTCTTCTCCACCCCCGCCAACAGGTACACGCACACCGACAGACTGACAGAGGTCCCTGAAGAGAGGGAGATGGTTAGGGCTTATGGGGGAAGATACAGTTCTCGATTAGGCGGAACACATTTATTTGCTTCATGGGTTTGCTTTTAGAGAGGAAGACAGTTAACAGATTGGAGTGATGAAATAGAAAGAAAAGGAACGAGGGATGCTGCCGGGTAAGAGGAGGAGTAGATGAGGTTGAAGATGGCTGCAGAGAAAGCATGAGGGAGCACAATAAACAGACTTAACAGCACAAGAGAGTAGAGGAAAGATGTGTCTCCTGTGTTATATACCACATATCATGCAGACGTTTCAGGCTATCGTGTGTGTGTGTGTGTGTGTGTGTGTGTGTGTGTGTGTGTGTGTGTGTGTGTGTGTGTGTGTGTGTGTGTGTGTGTGTGTGTGTGTGTGTGTGTGTGTGTGTGTGTGTGTGTGTGTGTGTGTGTGTGTGTGTGTGTGTGTGTGTGTGTGTGTGTGTGTGTGTGTGTGTGTGTGTGCGTGGTGAATACAGAGCAGACTCTAATAGGGATTCAACACAGGTCTCCCATGCAGATGAGCCAGCAGGATGCCTATCAGCAGAGAGCAAACCTCAACTAATGCCAGCTCTAATAACATCCTCTACTCATAATGGCTGCTGTTGTGGCAGCCAGGAGAGGAAGAGAGAGGAGGAGGAAGACCCCCTCAAACCCATTCAAGGACAAGGAAGTCAATAATGGGAAACATCTGCAGCGCTACCCCCCGCCACCCTTTAAGAGTTAAAACTGTTTCATCAGCTGTATCTTATCTTTGGGCTGGGGGGATGGGAGGGCAGGGAGGAATGGGAGGGATGGGAGAGGGATGGGGGCTAGATGGGGGCGGTGCACCTGCAGAGAGAGATGGATGGTTTATACAGGGCCAACAACGGCTTACAGATAACACTGTGACCAGCGTGTCAGGGAGAGGCCCAGCTGAACACACACTACCTGCCTAGGCACCGTGCCGCCGCTGTGCTCCATTATAAATCAGAGAGAGAGCGAGAGGGAGAGAGGTACGCTGTAAACCTCCCCAACACTGTGTGGTCCGCTGCAGCATACTTTTAAAGCTCTTACCAGACATATTGCTTTTGCCGGTTGCGTGTGGTGAGCACCGCAGGGAAGAGGGTTTGGGAAATCTGGAGTGGCCATTTTGAGATAGTGTATCATCTCCCGCATGTGCACATTTGCTACCAGTGTGGGAATTGTGGAAAAAGAGCTCTGGTTTAAGAGTTTCCCACCAGCATCCCTCAATGTTTGCTTGTTATTAATTATTTTATCATGCCTTCAAAGCCAGGATAGAGTTTACAGCCCCATGAAGCTTCCTGGTCTGTGGCATTAGCTAGCTAGCCTAGCAACTACACCAAATCCTCCTTGGTTGACTGGTTGACAGTTCAGTGTGTCCACCTCTCCTACCTCTGGTCCTTCCTGTCTGAGGGGATGAACAGTAGGCTTGGGTTTCTTCTAAGCACCTGATCTTTCTCACTGCACTGCACAGCCCAGCCAAACCTCCCGGAGCTGCAGGTGGTCAGGGATAATATATATAATAATATATGCCATTTAGCAGACACTTTTATCCAAAGCGACTTACAGTCATGTGTGCATACATTCTACGTATGGGTGGTCCCGGGGATCGAACCCACTACCCTGGCGTTACAAGCGCCATGCTCTACCAACTGAGCTACAGAAGGAGGGATCTATAGGAGCAGTGGGGGCTATGAGAGGAGGATATGAGAGAGCCTCTGAGTCTGCAGGTAAAGGGGAGGGGTACTTTTTATAGCGGCAGGATAGAGAGACCGACTATTTGAGAAGATAACATGGTGGTGAGCCAAGCCCGGCTAGGCTATGCTATACACTAGCCTGGGGCTAGGCTACTTGGCTACTGTGCAAGGTGGGCTTAGCAGTACTAGACATGGCCTGAAAAGATGGTGCCTGGGCCTCGGCTGGAGAAGTTCCTCCAGGGAAGTTCAGGGCTCTGGGGTGAGTTAGTCACGTATGCTGCTTTTTGTTTTTCAAAACATGGCACCGAAGCTCCAACGCTGCGTACAGAGCCCTCAGCGCACCGTATGCTACAATAGCCTACATCGACTTTCCCTCCATTTTGGAGGGAAACAGCTCAAATCAAATCAAATTTTATTTGTCACATACACATGGTTAGCAGATGTTAATGCGAGTGTAGCGAAATGCTTGTGCTTCTAGTTCCGACAATGCAGTAATAACCAACAAGTAATCTAACTAACAATTCCAAAACTACTGTCTTATACACAGTGTAAGGGGATAAAAAATATGTACATAAAGATATATGAATGAGTGATGGTACAGAGCAGCATAGGCAAGATACAGTAGATGGTATCGAGTACAGTATATACATATGAGATGAGTATGTAAACAAAGTGGCATAGTTAAAGTGGCTAGTGATACATGTATTACATAAGGATGCAGTAGATGATATAGAGTACAGTATATACGTATACATATGAGATGAATAATGTAGGGTATGTAAACATTATATTAGGTAGCATTGTGTAAACTGGCTAGTGATATATTTTACATAATTTCCCATCAATTCCCATTATTAAAGTGGCTGGAGTTGAGTCAGTGTGTTGGCAGCAGCCACTTAATGTTAGTGGTGGCTGTTTAACAGTCTGATGGCCTTGAGATAGAAGCTGTTTTTCAGTCTCTTGGTCCCAGCTTTGATGCACCTGTACTGACCTCGCCTTCTGGATGATAGCGGGGTGAACAGGCAGTGGCTCGGGTGGTTGTTGTCCTTGATGATCTTTCTGGCCTTCCTGTAACATCGGGTGGTGTAGGTGTCCTGGAGGGCAGGTAGTTTGCCCCCGGTGATGCGTTGTGCAGACCTCACTACCCTCTGGAGAGCCTTACGGTTGTGGGCGGAGCAGTTGCCGTACCAGGCGGTGATACAGCCCGCCAGGATGCTCTCGATTGTGCATCTAGCTGTAGCCTATTGCGTGTTTATGTGTCTGTTATTAAAGGATGTGAAACAATGTTGCGTATGAATTACAGGGGGCAGTTTGAAGAAGCAAATCCCATTCGAAACATCCTTGCTTTCTCTGTTAAATCTTACTAGATACTGTTTTTAAATCAAACAGGCAATAGCAGATGACCAACAGCAATTTGGGGATATTGACTAATTTCCACCCTGATGGCCCATCAGGTGTCGATAGGGGCTCTTAAAGTATTCAGATGATTGGTTAGAATAATCTTTCAGAACACACACACCTAGCCTATGGTCAATCAGCACACAGTTGTCTGGACACTTTCCAGGTCAGTCACATTCTGTCTTCTTTTCGTATCGAAAAGTAATGCCACTGGTAGGCTACAGTCAGACTTGACATATTGGTGCCAATCACTAGTAGCCTAATGCTCCTCCAATGGATGGAGCGATTCGGTGTGCTGCTGACAAGTTTGAGGGAATCGGCCAGAACAAGCCTCAGTGCCTTGCTGAAGGCACTTCCTATCCAACATATGCTGTCTGAGTCTGGTTTTCAATGAAATACCCTAGGCCTAGTTTTATTATTGATAATAATATTATATTGCAAATTGTAAGAAAATAAATCACTACCAGGTTAAAATAACTTTTCTTTGTTTCTACTAGACTATTAAATATGTGCATGTTTTCCTATATTAGTTCATTAATGTATTAGTAAACTTACGGATTAGGCTAGTACATTTTTCAAGTAATCCTCACAACCATGTTTTATTCTGTCTACAAGGAAGGAAATGAAAGGATTGCATATGATTTCTGTTCAATCACATGCAGCTCAGATACTATATCTTTGTCTATAAAAATGTATAGCCTGTTTTCAGTCAGCCGGGGTGCCCCACCAGCCAGCCGTGAGCACGTGGACGAAAGAGTCGCCTACGAAGGAGTTCCGCTTCTTCTGCAGCATTCACTGTAATACATAACGCTTTGTGGCGGTGCTTCGGAGTTAGTCAGAGCAGGGGGGCCCTCTGGAGACCCAGCCTCATAGGAGCCATTAGGATGACATGGTGTCAGAGGGAGGCGTCTCCAGTTGACAGGAGAGCAGTGAGGCTGTGCCACCAGGGAGATGCGATGACAGTCACAGCTGGATAACTCCCCTGGGGCCTGGGTTGAGGCAGGAGCTGAATAAATACTTGGTCCTTACCAGGTGGAGAGACAGAAAAAGGCGAAGAGACAGAGAGGTGGAGGGAGAAAGGGAGGGGTGGAGGGGCAGAGAGAGGTGGAGGGGCAGAGAGAGGTGGAGGGGCAGCGAGAGGTGGAGAGACAGAGAGCCTTAGAGCCTTAGACAGAGAGGTGGAGGGAGAAAGGGAGGGGTGGAGGGACAGAGAGAGTTGGAGGGGCAGAGAGAGTTGGAGGGGCAGAGAGAGGTGGAGGGGCAGAGAGAGGTGGAGGGGCAGAGAGAGGTGGAGGGACAGAGAGAGGTGGAGAGACAGAGAGGTGGCGAGACAGAGAGAGGTGGCGAGACAGAGAGAGGTGGCGAGACAGAGAGAGGTGGAGAGACAGAGAGAGGTGGAGGGGCAGAGAGAGGTGGAGAGACAGAGAGACAGAGAGGTGGAGGGAGAAAGGGAGGGGTGGAGGGACGGAGAGAGGTGGAGAGACAGAGAGAGGTGGAGAGACAGAGAGGTGGAGAGAAAACAGATGAGAGAAGTATAGAAAGACAGCAGAAAGGTTGAAGAAGGTAAATGTGTGTGCAAAGAGGGGGAAGAGACAGAGGTGGAAGAGACATAAAATATGTAAAGACCCAGGTGAATAAAATAAACAATCATCTCAACTTTCCTTGAACCTTGGCCTAGACTGAAGAACTCATTCCCCTCCACTGGCCTCCATCAGCTGTCATGCTGTCACCAGAGCTGGGCTATAGAGAGCTGTCAGTCTGCTGGTTAAACTGTGAGGGTGTGGTTTGGCATGAAGTCTGACCACCCCACCGCCTCCTGCAGCCTGTACTGACTGTCAGTCAACCCTTCTCACTGCACATCAAATTTGAACGACCTTTATTTGCACAATTCAACAGCTGTACATAGCCAAACTGATGCCAATTCATTTCAAACAAATGAGCAAAGAGAGATCAGAAGAAAAACAGAGGATGAAAGAGATGAGGGGATGAGAGAGAGCAAGAAAGAGCAGAGAGGACAGAGAAATTAAACAGGGAGAGAAGAAGGAGAAGAGGACAGACTACAGAAATATAGAGGCAAAGGCAGGGTAGGCTGCCAGGCAGTTGGAGAGAGGTTGACCTGGTCAAATGATGTATTAGGTTAGCATGTCACCCTGCTGGAAAATGCCTCTGGTTTCTCAGCAGAGAGAGGCTAAACTCAGACCGCTTACCCAAACAAACAGTTCTCAGTGGATCCCTGGATACCTACTCCAGCAAGCCTAAGGGCACAGGGGCAGCGCAGGGAGAGAGCCCATAAGCCCATCTGTCAGTTTGTGTCAAGACCTGAGCACAGGCACTACTTGACCTTAACACTGGAGCAATGGAGTGTTGGAGTGAGCAGCAAAGTGAGAGTGAGAGAGCCTTTCTCTCTGCTGCTTTCTCTTTCTCCCCCTCTCTCTGCAGTGCTCTCTCACTTTCTCTCTTTCTCCCCCTCTCTCTGCAGTGCTCTCTCACTTTCTCTCTTTCTCCCCCTCTCTCTGCAGTGCCCTCTCACTTTCTCTCTTTCTCCCCCTCTATCTGCAGTGCCCTCTTACTTTCTCTCTTTCTCCCCCTCTCTCTGCAGTGCTCCCTCACTGTCTCTCTTTCTCCCCCTCTCTCTGCAGTGCTCCCTCACTTTCTCTCTTCCCCCCTCTCTGTAGTGCTCTCTCACTTTCTCTCCTTCTCCACCTCTCTCTGCAGTGCTCTCTCACTTTCTCTCTTTCTCCCCTTCTCTCTGCAGTGCTCTCTCAATTCTCTCTTTCTCCCCCTCTATCTGCAGTGCTCGCTCACTTTCTCTCTCTCTCTGCAGCTCTCTCTCACTCTCCCTCACCCTCTCACACCCTCTCTCTCCCTCTCTCTCTCCCCCCTCTCTCAGGGTGTAGTGTCAGAGTTAGGAAAGGGAAAAGAGAGTAGGCGTGAAGTGCTCAGCAGGAACTGAGTCACTCCCTAAGGTTCACTTTGTGCTGTACCAGAGAAGTCCTAGTCACTCAACAGACTCACACAACTTCTTAGCAAAAACATGAGGTCTCAAAGGGAAGAGAAGCTCTCGGAGCAGGAGAGAAAGAGAGACGCTAGTATTCAAGTCCCCGTTGTCCTGACATGGCTCTCTCTCTCCATCTCTCTGGTGTACACCTCCTTTAACTACCACACTCAACACTACAGTAAAAGTATTGTAGCGCTTCGTTCAGTGTGGGGGGACTTAGCTTCTTTTCACAGCAGATGTTCCATTCTGGGTCAATGAGTTCAATAGGAGTTTAGCAACAGTCAAGGTGTGCAAGCATTTTACTGGAACATGCTGTGTGGTCTCTACAGTATTTCCTCTGAGTATTTCCTCTTTTGTAGACTACTTATTTCCTGTGTATTCCCGGATTCTAACACAAAACTTCCATTTTGTATGCCAACTTAAATGTCATTCAGGATATAACCTTTATTGTCCATTTTTATATATATATTTTAAATTCAACCTTTATTTAACTAGGCAAGTCGGTTAAGAACACATTTTTATTTTCAATGATGGCCTACCCCGGCCGAACCAGGGCCAATTGTGCGCCGCCCTACGGGACTTCAAATCACTGCCGGTTGTGATACAGCCTGGATTTGAACCTCTAGCACTGAGATGCAGTGACTTAGACCGCTGCGCCACTCTATCCACCCCTGCCTTATCTATTGTATCTGGTTCTCTCTCTGTAGCATCCCTGGTTCGGCTGTGTGTGCGTTCGACATGGAGCAGCTGGCTGGGGTGTTTGATGGGAGATTCAAGGAGCAGAAATCACCTGAGTCTATATGGACCCCTGTTCCTGATGAGCTCGTTCCCAAACCAAGGTACAGTATTGCCTTACCTGGCAATCATCTCCTGGCTCATTGTGATGTACTTTATGTGAGTCTAAAGTGTAAGAGTGTAAGACACCATTAACTGACCACAGATAACACTAAAATGGATCAGTAAGGGGGAGCCTGTGCCTCAGTAAGGGGGAGCCTGTGCCTCAGTAAGAGGGAGCCTGTGCCTCAGTAAGGGAGAGCCTGTGCCTCAGTAAGGGGGAGCCTGTGCTAAACCCTGTATTTCACCCTCCTCCAACAGGCCAGGGGGCTGTGCTGTTCAGGGCTCCAGGTTCAACTCATCCAATGGTTTCCCTGATGAGATGCTGAACTTTGTGAAGACCCACCCCCTGATGGACGAGGCCGTGCCCTCACTGGGACAGAGGCCCTGGATCGTCAGGACCATGGTCAGGTGAGGCTCTGTGATCGCATCAGGGGACATCACAGACTCAGAACTAGGAAACCTTTCGCACACATCCTGTGCTCTTTCCCTGCACCCTGTGCTGTTTCCCTGAGGCATGTACACTTGTATGGCTTCATACCATTAGACACCATAGGAGTCTACTGCCATGACTCAGGGCAAACTCATACACATACACACACATATTTGCATGGACACAAATTAGCCTCTGGGCTGGTTCTCCTTCTGTTTATGCCGGTCAGTTGATCCGCTCGCTGTGAGAGTTTGCTGCAGGAGGCAAGCAGCTGGGATGCATCAAACTACAACGGCCACCAGCCGAGCTAGAGGGAGGAGACTATTAGTGTGACAAGTTGTATGTGGAATATGAATTACCCAGTGGAACGACTTCTTCTATTTTAGAACATTGACTCATACACACAGGACTTGTGTAGTTCAGCTTCGGTGCTATTGTTTCAGGACAAGTCCATTCATCTGAATGATATTAATGACTGCTCTTGGTAATTAGTTCTGTATGTAAATTGGATGACTATTTTACTGTGTGAATTTCATTTAGTGAATGACCGTAAGAGGTATGCAGATTGGTTGTGTCCCAAATTGAGCCCAAGACCCTACCCTATTTGATAGGACCATGTAAGCTTAGTTATTGTAACATAAGCTCCAATATGCCATTTGATAGGCTAGATGGAATTATCTCTATATTGCTAACTCAAATCCTGTCAGATCAACGCAATAGCCTATTGGTTAATCAGGACACGGGGTCAAGAGAGGATTGGGTGAAAAACACAGTGTCTCTATATCATCATCTTGTCTTCTTCCCCTTAGGTACCAGCTGAATAAGATGGTGATGGACACTGAGGCTGGCCCCTACAGAAACCGCACAGTGCTCTTCCTGGGCTCCAGCCGGGGGACCATCCTCAAGTTCCTGATCGTCCCCAACCGGGACAACACCGTGTCCAGCAGCAATGTCTTCCTGGAGGAGCTGGAGGGCTTCATCCCTGACAAGTAAGGGTTAACGGGTTACAGTCTCTAATGGGTGCTGTTGTGATGGTCTTATTAATTATCTCTAAGTGTTTCACTGTAACACATGCATGGGACCGCAGGGGGGGATAGGAAGCAAACAGATGGGGTATTGCTTGGTTATCTTTCAATGAGCCCAATTAGAAATGTTTAAGCAAGAGTCTCCTAACTAGAGCTATGGCAGCGGCGCTGCTAATTGTGCCCCCTGATCTATTCTCTGCTCAGACTGAGGGGAAAACGGGGCTCATTTACTGTAGTAAGAAACACTGTAGCACAGCAGCACAAACCTCGTTGGCAGGTGAAAGGAGGTTAAAACCGTTACTTCCCACCCTTCAAAACAACACATTCATGTAGGCGTCAATGTGAGGTTCCATTCCACCAACAACTAAATGGGGAGCAGAGGAATCAGATCAGAGGGCAGGTGAGGTAAGGCTGCAGCAATAGCGGCGGTGGTGCCGGTGTGTGAGTGTGTTTGGGGGTGATAGTGGTGTGGCTGTGAGCCTGGTATAGGGGTGTGTGACAGGGCTTGCAGTCCCCCTCATAGCAGGGAGCCAGCTAATCAGGAGAGAGGGAATGGAGTAATCAGATCAGCCTTCTCCCAGCCTGCCCTTCCTTAACCCCAGACTGACTCCCCTAATGGGCCCAGGGTAGATAGACGGCCCCCGCCACCATCGCAGGGGCAACGGGAACACATCACAGGTAGAGATCCTCAAAGCCCAAATTGTTTTTTGATTGGCTGTCTGACATAATGATTATATTTAATATTTTCGACCTGGTAATGAACCATGAAATGACCCAGTGGAAACGGAGAGATTAATGGGCCACACTTTCATTATTTCTCAACCTGTCTCCATTTTACTTATTTTGTTTACTTATTTAGTTGTTCTTTCTCTCTCTCCATCTCTCGCTCTCTTCTCCCTCCCCATCGCTCGCACTCTCCTTCCGTCAGTCTGGTTTCTCACATAGTTTGTTTGCTGTGAGGTATGACTAACAACTTGATACTGTAGTGTGTGATACATTTCCCCTAATGACTCCTCAGCTGCGAGCCATGTTTATTACCATAAACCATCGAAATAAGCCCATGCAGGAGTGAACATATGTATATAAATATATATAAATCCAGCCTACAAAGGCAGGTGTTTGGATAATATGGAAGTGCTAAGTACCAATTAGAGCCCATGCAGGGTGTAGCTGGTGGCTTTGATACCCATCCAACCCCAGGCCTCAGTCATCAGCCATCAACACACTGCATACTAAAGATGACACTGTGACAAACAGGCTTCTGAAGGCCTTTTACTGCTTTCACTTTGATTGTTGTGCTTTTAGTCATAAACTGGTTTGAGTTATACTTAATGAAGCAGTGATGTGTTGTGTTGATATGATGTGCAGTGAGATCATGTAGTGTTGTTTTCAGTTAGTGTGTGATATGATGAGGTCAGCTTGACCTCATCATGGTGTGGTGCGGCTTAGCCGACTGTGTGTTGTGCAATAAGGCAACACTCTCACTGTCTCTCTGTGTCTGTATGTGTTTTTAGGTGTGGGGAGGACTCTCCACAGGCGAGGCAGTTGTTGTCCCTGACTCTGGACTGGGTGAGCCAGTCTCTGCTGCTGGCCTTCCCCTCTTGTGTGGTCAGGGTCCCTGTGGCACGATGTCAGCTCTACTCACGCTGCATGAAGTAAGTCTCACACATCACACACACCTTTCATCTCCACACACACACACATCACACACACCTTTCAGCTCCACACACACACACACACACACACACACACACACACACACACACACACACACACACACACACACACACACACACACACACACACACACACACACACACACACACACACACACACACACACACACACACACACACACACACACACCCCTCACCCACACCTCTGTAGCCCACACACACTTCTCAGCCACACCTCTGTAGCCCACACACACCTCTCAGCCACATACAGTATATCTGTAACACATCCTAAGCCCCGCCCACTCCCAATCATTACAATCACACCTTTAGTCAGGCCCTGAACCATCTGCCAACTTATACAGCCTACCCTCGGTGCACCAAACTACTTTACCACATCCCCAAGCGCTCTTCGACAAATCAGTAAATCTATTCGGCACAGTACACGCACATACACACGCACATACACGCGTACACACACACACACACACCCACACACAGACGTCTTACTCTCTTGCTCTTTGGCCTTGCTGACCACTCACCACTGAGTCGTATTGCCTTGATGCCAGCAGACTCTAAACCTAGTGAGCCGTGACATACAGTAACATATATGTCAAACGTGTAATGTGTTCAATGAATCCGTGGTGTCTCTCTGCCCTGGGTGGTGCATCACTAAAGACTGTGTTTACTCTGTTTATCTCCAGGAACTGCATTGCCTCCAGGGACCCCTACTGTGGCTGGACCAGAGGAAGCACCTGCTCCTTCCTCAGGCCCGGGACCAGGTGAGGTGCTGGGGGGGGAACGAGGGCACAGCACTGGCCTCTGTCTGGTTCCATGTCTGGTCCCTGTCTGCTATCGACCTGCCCTGTGTCTGGCCTGTACCTTTGTCTTGTTTCTGTCTGGCATCCGTTTGACCTCTGTTGTATCTATAGCTGGTCTCTGTCTGGGTCTCTGTCTGGGTCTCTGTCCGGGTCTCTGCCTGGTTCTCTGCCCAGTTCTCTGCCCGGTTCCCTGTCCAGTTCTCTGCCTGGTTCTCTGTCTAGTCGATGCCTGGACCACCTGGGTTGCTGTGACACTCTCTATTTATACTGACTGTTATGCCTAAGCTCTGACAGAGCCTACAGTTATAAGCCTGCAACACAAGCTGTGGCTAGGAAAACATGTCCTTATTTAGTTATCCTGTCAGAGCGAGCTGTGTACATTTATTCATCCAGGAGATCTGCTATTGCCATTATGTGTTCACAACAATGCTGCATTCTTCAACACAGCTTGATATCCATAGCTGGGTGTACATCTTTGTCAGGGTTGCGTTGCTCTTGTACGCCTGCCACAGAACGATTCCTGGCTGTCTTGGCAGCTCACCTCTTGTTCTGGGCTGTAAACCTTCCCACTCCCTCCCGCTCTGCCTCACGTCCGCCCAGCCCAGTGAAATCAAATCTCTTTTTAGAGAGGCAGCTTATTGAATTATGTGTGCAAACACAGGTACAGTGCCAGCAGTTACAGACAACAGAGCCTTAAAGAGCACCTTACGGCCTCGCCGTTATACAATTAAGGGCCCAGTGTTGTGATTTGATTTAGCAAGGGCGGTCAACCTGTCCATTGATCCTGTATCAAGTGATGTTCCCGTTTGAGGATAAATTCCATTTGGAAAAGTGAAAATGATGCTGGGTGATGAGAAAACTCTCCATTGTTTGCAATGTAAGACTGTAACATGGACTATATTGGAACAAAGATAATTAGGCTCCTTACTGATTAGTATATCTGTTGATATTGTTTTATTACTGTAGGTGTTTTGCATCTGTTTATTAGCCTTCATATTTCTTCCAGTTATAACTGTACCTGTAATCTGGTCTCCTTTAAACTCTGGGACAATAAATCCTTAAACTTATTCACATTCTCACCATTAAGGGTATTGTGACAAAACACAATACCCAGCTACACCAGGCCTGCTGCCTTCATTTACCCAACACAATATACCCTATGAGGGTGAGCAATATATCCACAATAACCCTCCAACCACTCCAGTGTAAACTTACTTCTCAAAGTTATTCTCAGGCAGTGAAACACTCAGTTGACCTTTTTGTTGTTTGGGGCTTTTCAACTAATTGTAGAGCTGGAGACGCATCCCAGTGAGCTGTCTCTGGTTGTGGCGACGCAGCCTTCCCTCTAGCCTTGAGCACTTCCCATGTTTAAATTACCTCATTGGACAGGGGCCATTTTGAAGAACAAACTGTTACTGTTATTTCTCCTCTTTAGAGGACCTTTATGGTATTTAACCTTTATTTAACTAGGCAAGTCAGTTAAGAACAGCTACTATCTTGTCTCATCGCTACAACGAGAGAGAGACTAAGGTTGAAAGTCATGCTTCCTCCGATACACAACCAAACCGCACTGCTTCTTAACACAGCGCGCATCCAACCCGGAAGCCAGCCGCACCAATGTGTCAGAGGAAACTCCGTGCTCTGTGCCCGGCCTGCCACAGGAGTCGCTGGTGCGCGATGAGTCAAGGATATCCATACCGGCCAAGCCCTCCCTAACCTGGATGACGCTGAGCCAATTGTGCGTCGCCCCACGGACCTCCCAGTCGCGGCCGGTTGCAACCGAGCCTGGGCGCGAACCCAGGGTCTCTGGTGGCACAGTACAGCACCCTTAACCACCCTGGAGGCCCTGGAACTCACCCATTTTAATTGAATTTTAATTTTGTCGCTTCATCATATAATGTCAAAGCCCCTTTTGATTTTCCAATTTCTCCTATTAAAAAAGTAGAAATGGTAAATAATTTTTATAGTACGAATTGAAAGTTCCAGACCAGCTTTCATAGTTGGGGGTATACAATACAGTATTATTTCTCTCAACTCCACACAAAAAAAGTATTCCTGTCCTTTTCTGGTACAATGTTTTGTTGACCAGAGAAAAGCAGAGGTTTCTGTCAGTGACCAAAGCTTGCAGTAGGCCTATGTATTGTTTATGTGTGAATTGATAAATGATCGTCTTTCCCCTCTTCCAGACTGCCGTTCGAGCAGGACATAGAACACGGGAACGTGTCCCACTTGGGCGACTGTGATGGTAAGAGAAGTGTTTCTTTCTGATTATTACCATCCTGTAATGTCAAGCTGTATTTGTGTTGATTCAGTGTTTCTTACATAACTGCCTACTCTAGGGTAGAACATCATACTCTACATTTTACATTTAAGTAATTTAGCAGACGCTCTTATCCAGAGCAATTAGGGTTGAGAGCCTTGCTCAAGGGCACATCAACATATTCCTCACCTAGTTGTCGCTGGGATTTGAACTAGTGACCTTTCGGCCCAGCGCTCTTAACCTCTATGCTACCTGCCGCTTCTACTGCCGTCTAGCTCCATATCATCATTAATAATCAATCAAATGTATTTTATAAATCCCTTATTACATCAGCAGTTGTCTCAAAATTCTATACCGACCCAGCCTAAAACCCCAAAGAGCAAGCAATGCAGATGTAGAAATCCCCATGTATGTTTTACCCATATTTGTTTTCTCCTCTGTTTACTCTTACTTTTGGCAATGTTCAGAAGTTCTCTTTTTCCTCTTCTGTAGCTTTGCTTTGTAGTTGTTTCTACTTCTGGTTAATTACTATGCGTCTCTGGGTATCCTCGCCTTGATGTTTTCCTAGTTGCTTTCTGATATGAAAATGATGGCGGCACAGCAAAGCAAAGCGATCCCTCAGACAGAAATCTCCTCGACTCCCTGGCTCTTTTGATCCCACCGCTACTTCTGATGAGGCATTCGTGCAAATGAATCCTCCGCCTCTTCAAGTTCTCCAAGTTCATCTGCCATGCACCTGGAGAGCCACAAAGATCAATATTACATAAGTCTTCAGAGGGGCTGTTTGAAGATGCTCCCTCACCCCTGGAGCCCTCTGCACCACCCTGGACCCTGATCACTGTCTGTCTGGGAGTGCTAGTCCGGTGGCTTGTGACTCGTCCCCTAAGCTTGCTTGACCCTGTGTCGGTCAGTATACATAAAGGTGCATTAGCCTCAGCACCCAGCGTCTCTTTGAGGATGTTGCCAGGATTCTCCCATATGATCTGTCTTAGATAATGGTTCTGATACTGACATGACAAATGCGTGGCGGTCCTGACTACTGCTGACAAAGGTGTTGTTGGTTTTCACAAGATGAATGGTGCTGAATAGCCGTGTGTACGCTTGCCAAAAGGATGTGCAAGCATCATATCAGCTGCCAGAATCATTAAGCTCTGTGCCTTAGAAAGTGATGAACTTGTGCTTCAATTTCTTCCTCTGTCTGATATTGATGCTATTTTAGTTTTTACAGCACATAGCTTCCCCAGTGTACAACACTCAGATGGTCTAAACAGATCTCTGAAACCATCAACCTACTCAATAGACAGTCTGAAGAAGACAAAAAGCTGCAAGTAGAAAATAAATCAGTTATGACTTTCATCATTCAGTGTTACTATTTGAAACCTGTGAATTGTCACATCAGTCCATCACACACACACACACACACACACACACACACACACACACACACACACACACACACACACACACACACACACACACACACACACACACACACACACACACACACACACACACACACACACACACACACACACACACACACACACACACACACACACACACACACACAGGTGTGAGTCTGCAAAGCTCTGAGGTAGATTAGACAGAAGAATCTCAGCTGAGTCCATATACCTCTATCTGACATATCCCACCTGTCTGAATCTCCAGCAGGCAGATAGAAGAGGGCCTGCTATGCTCCATCCATCTCTCTATGGGGTAATGCAACATTCATCACCCTCTCCCTCCCTCCTCCTCACTCTTTCTGAGTGAGGGAGCATAGCTGGGCTCTGCAGCATCTCAGTGGTGACACTGCACACAGCCGAAGCCACAGCCAAGTGCAAACCAGACCACACTCCCTCCCTCCACGCCAGGCCTGTCAGCAACCCACAGAGGGAGATGGATGGACAGCTCTGATAACTTGCCTTTAACTGCCTCTCCCTCTCCTTAGCCAGATAAAAGTAGCCACACGAAGGAAAGGAGGGGGAATCGATTTTCATCTGCTTTTTGGCTCGATTTGAGTCAAATAAATATCAGGAGTGAATCTCTAAAGCAGTTTACAGCCATGAGGGCTGAGGGTGAGGGAAGATGGTGATGAGGAGCTGAGGGAGAGGGTGAGGGAAGAAGGTGATGAGGAGTGAGGGTGAGGGAAGAAGGTAATGAAGGGGTGAGGATGGAGGCGTGGCAGAGCTTGGGGTCCTAGACAGGGGCACAACAGATGGAGTGAGGAGGCTACCGCCATCTCTGGTGTCACCAAGTTGTCAATGCTCCTGTTACCGACATCGTGACGAGGCAGTAACTCTGCCAGGTGACACATGGAGGCTGCCTGCTCCTACTCTCTCACCTCGCTTTCTCTTTCTCACTCTCACTCTCTCGCCCTCTCCCTCTACCTCAACTTCTCCTCTGTTGTATCAAAGGTTCAGTGCATGTACAGTATATCCCATGGTGGTCTACCGCAGCCCAGTCCAAGATAAGAGGGCAGCGGTCGCTGTCCCTCTTCCTTTACAGATCAACACAGAGATCTTCTTCAGAGATCAGGACAGGAGCTTGTTATGCCTGTCTCCTCTAAATCAGTCCTGATCAAAGCAGATGTAGACAACACAGCTTTTAATTGAGCTGACTTGTGGTGAAGGGCTGCTCAGTCAGTTGAGTCCAATCAGAGGTGTGTGTGTGTGTGTGTGTGTGTGTGTGTGTGTGTGTGTGTGTGTGTGTGTGTGTGTGTGTGTGTGTGTGTGTGTGTGTGTGTGTGTGTGTGTGTGTGTGTGTGTGTGTGTGTGTGTGTGTGTGTGTGTGTGTGTGTGTGTGTGTGTGTGTGTGTGTGTGTGTGTGTGTGTGTGTTTGCATGCGCTTGGCTCTGCATGCTGAGGGCCTGGGCCTATCCTACCTCGCGTCAGGCCCACAGCCTACAACTCTATCACTCTGTCCCCAGAACTTCCTTAGCCTACTGCTGGATGTATACTTCTAATCATGTTTACATTGAGCCCAGTCAGTTCTGAAACCTCCTCTAAGCATGTCAGGTAATAAATTCCAGAGGTGTAAAAACAATAATGAGCAGGATTTTTCTGTGGTGTTAACGGATGATCTAACATGTCAGCTCCACTTACCAGCGTTTATTGCCCCACGCGGCCGCAGAGTTCAGGTTTTCCAGGTCGTGACCTGCCTGGCAGGAGTATTGGTTTCAGCAGGGTAAACTCGGCTAAGTGTTGGGCTAGACTTCAACCGTCTACTATTTCATTTGTTGTAAGGGACCTTTAGCTCTCGCAAAATGTTAAACAAAGTCAATAAGAAAAGGCTAGAACCCTAAAGTGATGTCTCAGCTAACAATTCTAGGGAGAGAGAATGTTTTTGTAATGTAATCCCTAATGTTTGAGTGTCCAGTTTTCCGTTAGTTATGGGAAAATTCTATCTACAGTTGAAGTCGGAGGTTTACATACACCTTAGCCAAATACATTTAAACTCAGTCTTTCACTTTTCCTGACATTTAATCCCAGTAAAAATTCCCTGTCTTAGGTCAGTTAGGATCACCACTTTATTTTAAGAATGTGATGTGTCAGAATAATAGTAGAGAGAATGATTTATTTCAGCTTTTATTTCTTTCATCACATTCCCATTCCCAATGGGTCAGAAGTTTACATACACTCAATGAGTATTTGGTAGCATTGCCTTTAAAATGTTTAACTTTGGTCGGTCAAACGTTTTGGGTAGTCTTCCACAAGCTTCCCACAATAAGTTTGGTGAATTTTGGCTCATTCCTCCTGACAGAGCTGGTGTAATTGAGTCAGGTTTGTAAGCCTCCTTGCTTGCACACATTTTTTAAAGTTCTGCCCACATTTTTTCTATAGGATTGAGGTCAGGGCTTTGTGATGGCCACTCCAATACCTTGACTTTGTTGTCCTTAAGCCATTTTACCAGAACTTTGGAAGTATGCTTGGGGTCATTGTCCATTTGGAAGACCCATTTCGGACCAAGCTTTAACTTCCTGACTGATGTCTTGAGGTGATGCTTCAATATAACCACATAATTTTCCTCCCTCATGATGCCATCTATTTTGTGAAGTGCACCAGTCCCTCCTGCAGCAAAGCAACCCCACAATATGATGCTGCGTGCTTCACGGTTGTGATGGTGTTCTTCGGTTTGCAAGCCTCCCCCTTTTTCCTCCAAACATAACGATGGTCATTATGGCCAAACAGTTCTATTGTTGTTTCATCAGGCCAGAGGACATTTCTCCAAGAAGTACGATCTTTGTCCCCATGTGCAGTTGCAAACCATAGTGTGGCTTTTTATGGCGGTTTTGGAGCAGTGGCTTCTTCCTTGGTGAGCGGCCTTTCAGGTTATGTCGATATAGGACTCGTTTTACTGTGGATATAGATACTTTTGTACCTGTTTTCTCCAGCATCTTCACATGGTCCTTTGCTACTGTTCTAGAATTGATTTGCACTTTTCGCACCCAGGTACGTTAATCTCTAGGAGACAGAACGCATCTCCTTCCTGAGCGGTATGACGACTACGTGGTCCCATGGTGTTTATACTTGCATACCATTGTTTGTACAGATGAACGTGGTCCTTCAGGCGTTTGGAAATTGCTCCCAAGGATGAACCAGACTTGTGGAGGTCTACAAAAACAAATCTGAGGTCTTGGCTGATTTTTTACAAATAATCACATGATGTCATGCAAAGAGGCACTGAGTTTGAAGGTAGGCCTTGAAATACATCCACAGGTACACCTCCAATCGACTCAGATAATGTCAATTAGCCTATCAGAAGCTTCTAAAGCCATGACATAATTTTGGGGAATTTTCCAAGCTGTTTAAAGGCACAGTCAACTTAGTGTATGTAAACTTCTGACCCACTGGAATTGTGATACAGTGAATTATAAGTGAAATTAACTGTCTGTAAACAATTGTTGGAAAAATGACTTGTGTCTTGCACAAAGTAGATGTCCTAACCGACTTGCCAAAACTATAGTTTGTTAACAAGAAATTTGTGGAGTGGTTGAAAAATTAGTTTTAATGACTCCAACCTAAGTGTTTGTAAACTTCCGACTTCAACTGTATGTTAGCAAAAACCTTCTGAGAACATTTTAAACATGTTTTCGGGTTGAAGTTAGGAGAACATTCCCTTAATGTCAAACAGAACTTATCTAGAATGTAGTTAATGTTCTCAGAATATACAGTATTGATGACTCGTTTCATGAGACGTTGCAAGAACATTCATGTGTCTGTCACGCCCTGACCTTAGAAAGCCGTTTTATTTCTCTATTTGGTTAGGTCAGGGTGGGATTTGGGTGGGCATTCTATGTTTTCTATTTCTTTGTTTTTGGCCGAGTGTGGTTCCCAATCAGAGGCAGCTGTCTATCGTTGTCTCTGATTGGGAATCATACTTAGGCAGCTTTTTTCCCACCTAATGTTGTGGGTAATTATTTATTTTCTGTGTGTGTTTGTGTGCGCCACGGTTGTGTCACGTTCGGTTTCTGATTACCTTTTGTTTTTGGTGAAAGTTTAACTTTATTAAAAGATGTGGAATTACATGCACGCTGTGCTTTGGCTCATCTATGACAGGGAGTTTGAAGACAGTGTGCGTGACAGTGTTCTCTGAGGCCCCAGGGAAACAGGCCCTAGGGAAACAGGCCCTAGGGAAACAGTCCCTAGGGAAACAGGCCCTAGGGAAACAGGCCCTAGGGAAACAGGTCTAGGGGCTGAGCTGACACTCATTACAGGGATAATGCACTTTACTGTTTGACCAAATAATGGTTTTAACAGCCCCCAAAAAATATGTTTTTGAAACATTTGATTGAGGTGACCTTGTAATGAATGTTCAGCTCGCACTGATGCGACTAATTAAATGTTTTACTCACACAGCCAAGTCAAAGGGTTGCTAAATGTGACTAAATGGTCGCAGTCTTGACCATTTAGTTATACTGTAGATATATTGTAATCAAAGTTCTGTCATAAGTAGTGGTCTGATAGGTTGCAACAATCTAACTAGCTAGAATTATCAATCGGTTATTACCTGAGTTTATATATTGGAATGATGTACATTTACATTTACATTTAAGTCATTTAGCAGACGCTCTTATCCAGAGCGACTTACAAATTGGTACTTTCAGATGTCTCTTGAGTCAACTTGTGGATGGAAAAACAGTCTTCTCCTGTAGAAACATTGCATCCGATCTTGTTTGAATTTGTTTGTGTTTCATGGTCATTGTTTCTTTTATTTATTAAAACACTCACTCCCTGAACTTGCTTCCCGACTCTCAGCACACTTGTTACAGTTTAACAACTAATTTTGTCAGTATTATCATAGACGCAATTAACACTGAGTCCCACTGGCACAATCCCTTTTTGTTCCAAGTCAGCACATTACAAATCTGCCTTTTTCCAGAAAGACGTCACCGGGAAGCCGAATCAGTGGCATATATTCAAAATGACAGAAAAAGAACAAAAAGAAACATATAAAATTATTTTGAGGCTGAATGTATCTCACCGGAGAAAGCATCCGAGCGAACAAACAGTGCCCCTCTGTCTCTGTATGTGTAGACCATCAATCTGATGCTGTCTGATGCAAAAGAGTATGACATTGTTGTCACCTCAACTGTGAATGGTGCTGGTGCGCCAGTTTGGATTTGGCTTCCCTCCAATCACATCGCATCGAGAGCATACGTCATTGACAGAAACAATTTGAATCTCTTTGTGTTTCTGCACTCCAGTGGCTAGCTAGATAAAACTGGCCTTTTCCTAAATTATACATGGATGGAGCTGTCAAATGGCTCCGGAGAGGAAGGCAGACATCCCCAACCTATTGTATTTTGTTCATTTATTTGCGTTGTTTGTAACTTACTTTTTACTTATTTTGTACGTAATGTTGCCACTTTTTATGTATGCAGATGACTCAACACTATACACGCCAGCTACTACAGTGACTGAAATGACTGCAACACTCAACAAAGAGTTGCAGTTAGTTTCAGAGTGGGTGGTAAGGATTAAGTTAGCCCTAAATATTTCTACAACTAAAAGCATTGTATTTGGAACAAAACACTCACTAAACCCTAAACCTCAACTAAATACTGTAATAATGTGGAAATTGAGCAAGTTGAGATGACTAAACTGCTTGGAGTAAAACTAGAATGTAAACTGTCATGGTCAAAACATATTGATGCAGTAGTAGCTAAGATGGGGAGAAGTATGTCTATAATAAAGCGATGCTCTACCTTCTAAACAACACTATCAACAAGGCAGGTCCTACAGGCCCTAGTTTTGTCGCACCTTGACTACTGTTCAGTCGTGTGGTCAGGTGCCACGAAAAATTGCAATTGGCTCAGAACAGGGCAGCACGGCTGGCCCCTGGATGTACACAGAGAGCTAATATTAATAATATGCATGTCAATCTCTCCTGGCTGAAAGTGGAGGAGAGATTGACTTCATCACTACTTTTATTTCTGTCTAAACTACTGGCACACAGCTCGGCCACCCATGCATACCCCACAAAACATGCCACGAGGTCTCCTCACAGTCCCCCAAGTCCAGAACAGACTATGGGAGGCACACAGTACTACATAGAGCCATAACTACATGGAACTCTATTCCACATCAAGTAACTGACGCAAGCAGTAAAATTACATTTAAAAAACACCTTATGGAACAGCGGGGACTGTGAAGCAACACAAACATTGGCACGCACACACACACGCACACACACACACACACACACACACACACACACACACACACACACACACACACACACACACACACACACACACACACACACACACACACACACACACACACACACACACACACACACACACACACACACACACACACACACACACACACACACAATAGCAAATGCACCATATTTACACATGGATTTAGTACTGTAGATAGGTGGTAGTGGTGGAGTAGGGGCCTGAGTGCACACAGTGTGTTGTGAAATCTGTGAATGTATCGTAATGTTTTAAAATTGTATAAACTGCCTTAATTATACTGGACCCCAGGAAGAGTAGCTGATGCTTTGGCAGCAGCTAATGGGGATCCAGAATAAATGCAAAATACAAATACAGACTACAAAGGGAAGCACAGCCGAGAGCTGCCCAGTGACACGAGCCTACCAGACGAGCTAAACTACTTCTATGTTCTCTTCGAGGCAAATAACACTGAAACATGTATGAGAGCACCAGCTGTTCCTGAAGACTGTGTGATCACACGCTCCGCAGCCAATGTGAGTAAGACCTTTAAACAAGTCAACATTCACAAGGCAGCAGGGTCAGACAGATTACCAGGACGTGCACTGCGAATATGTCTTCACTGGCATTTTCAACCTCTCCCTGTCCAAGTCTGTAATACCAACATGTTTTAGGCAGAGCACCACAGTGCCGGTGCCCAAGAACATGAAGGTAATCTGCCTACCCGTAGCACTCACATCTGTAGCCATGAAGTGCTTTGAAAGGCTGGTCATTGCTCACATCAACACCATTATCCCAGAAACCCTAGACCCACTCCAATTTGCACACCGCCCCAACAGATCCACAGACGATGCAATCTCTATTGCACTCCATACTGCCCTTTCCCACATGGACAAAAGGAACACCTATGTGAGACTGCGATTTGATTTGATGGAGAAAGGGATTTGGGCTTGTGGTTTTACTTAATTCTCCATACTGGCCAATGATTAGAACTTGTGATTCTGATCTAACCATTAATTCATACATTGTTGTGCCCCTGGCTTGAGAGGATGGAAGTTCAATATGTGGATAGATGTAGAAGGCTAATATTAACTAGCTAACGTTGCCCATCAAATTAAGTTATGCTAGCGAGAAAGCATTTTAGCCAGGTAGCAGGACAACAACAAATAAAATTGTGTACTGTATGACAGAGTGATAGACCGTTTCGTCAACATGAAAGAGAGAAGGATGGCACTGGCGTTTCTCTTCAAGTCGGGACTCAACACACAGAAATCAGATCCATGGACAGCAGCATCATATTTAGCTTATGTTTATTGGACTAAATTGTTTTTGGTATCTTTGATTTACTGTATTAGACTAAGCATAGATTATTTGATGGTGCTGGAATAGTGGAGGCATCTTCTGTTTTCTTTGCGACTTGAGGTAACTCTACGTGGTTCTAAATTAATAGTTGTTTAGTGGTCCGAAAATGTTGGAAACATGAACTTGCTTGACCATGCTGTAGATGATGTAACTGTTTGTTACATGCAATATGCTTTGTGGACTTCACTGGACAGAGGTTGCTCTCCAGCTTATAATGAAACAAATGTGTGGTTGAATTTATTCTGCCACTGTGTCTTCTGCCACTGTGTCTTCTTACTAACAGGTTATAGATCAAACAACACAATTATCACAACACACAGGTTGTAATATGGATTTTTTTTTCTGGCTTGGCTTCCCCAGCGATTTTACCCATGTACCACTACTGGTGTGAACAAAGACAAAAGACAATAGTCAACTCTTACGCTCCTTCGTCACTCTCTCGCCACTCGCTCCTTCCTCGTCGCCGTGAAAGCACTCAGGCATAATGACATGCCTTCACCAGCGAGCCGAGCAGTTACAGATGGAAGCAATTATGGCACTGTGAAAATATTTTCCGAAGTAAGCCAGTGTTTTGACTTAGAGAACAGCGGGTTGCAATCAGTTTAATTGAGGTCCACAGCACATCAATGAAGCGAGAGCATGAGTGAACCGAAGCAGTTGCGTGATGTTAGCGGGTGACAACTGCAGAGCAAGGACTCAGGAGGAGTGGAAGCGGGAGGGAGAGAAAATTAGTTGGCAAATTTACGACATCGGGACATTCTAATTGGTGCGGCTTGGTGTGGGTTAGGGAGTGTTCCTCTTTGAGGCCTGAAAGGAGACCGTAAAGACTAGTGCTATATATTTACATTGGGATAAAGATTAGTGCTTTATATTTACATTGTGGGAGTAGTAAGTACAGCATTTAAACCTCCAGATGACAAATGGGTTCCCTGATGCTGAACCCGGCTGAGACACTGCAGAAGTCCATTTCTGTCTGCTATGGGAGGGCTTGGTGACCTTGACTATGCTGAAGTCATCCCTGCTTGGCTGTCTTTGCTCCGCTCCTTACACAACGAGAGGGAGGGTAAAGCAACCCACACACAGCAGACGCCAGCCTACCATTCCACTCACACACATCTCAACCATGGAGCAAAGATCTGAGATGCTTGAACTGCAGCTCTGACTGACGCCCCTCGCTACACAAGAGGTGCGGGTTTGTGAAATGTGAGGGCCTACGTTCCTCTGCAGAGGATGAGCGGGTGGTGGGAAGGGGGTGGGTGCAGTTTGTTTCAAAGAGTGCAGCATCAATCCTGAATATCTGGAGAGATGTGAGAACCCCCTGGAGGGCTTCTTCTCTGTCACTTGGGTCTCTCCTGTGAGGAGTGTGGTGAGGAGAGAGAGAGGCAGGAGAGATGGGGAGTCGTGTGTCAGACACCTGCAGGAGAGAGAGCAGGGAGAGCAGAGAGAGACCAGATAGCAGGGTGAAAACTGATAGGCTAGCAGCTCTTATCCGTCAGCTGATATCAGAGAGAGCAAGCAGCGGTCGTGAGAGGCCCTACCGCTGGCTAACACACCACCATTGGGCTGCTGCATGTCAACAGGAAATAAAGAACCCCAACGATACACATTCATGTCGAACTGCAGAGTGCTGATCTGGTGATGGATAATTGCGTTCTACAGATGTCAGATCTGAATTTGATCCCTTTTGTGCAGGAGGAAAATAATCCTGCAGCGTGAAGATTTGAATAGCTGAAAAATATTTGTAACTGCCGCCAGGGGGCAGCTGGAAGCAGTGTTTGTATATACAACGCCCACCATACCTCCATTGTACCTTACAGTGCCTTGCGAAAGTATTCGGCCCCCTTGAACTTTGCGACCTTTTGCCACATTTCAGGCTTCAAACATAAAGATATAAAACTGTATTTTTTTGTGAAGAATCAACATCAAGTGGAACACAATCATGAAGTGGAACGACATTTATTGGATATTTCAAACTTTTTTAACAAATCAAAAACTGAAGAATTGGGCGTGCAAAATTATTCAGCCCCCTTAAGTTAATACTTTGTAGCGCCACCTTTTGCTGCGGTTACAGCTGTAAGTCGCTTGGAGTATGTCTCTATCATTTTGCACATCGAGAGACTGAAATTTTTTCCCATTCCTCCTTGCAAAACAGCTCGAGCTCAGTGAGGTTGGATGGAGAGCATTTGAACAGCAGTTTTCAGTTCTTTCCACAGATTCTCGATTGGATTCAGGTCTGGACTTTGACTTGGCCATTCAAACACCTGGATATGTTTATTGTTGAACCATTCCATTGTAGATTTTGCTTTATGTTTTGGATCATTGTCTTGTTGGAAGACAAATATCCTTCCCAGTCTCAGGTCTTTTGCAGACTCCATCAGGTTTTCTTCCAGAATGGTCCTGTATTTGGCTCCATCCATCTTCCCATCAATTTTAACCATCTTCCCTGTCCCTGATGAAGAAAAGCAGGCCCAAACCATGATGCTGCCACCACCATGTTTGACAGTGGTGATGGTGTGTTCAGGGTGATGAGCTGTGTTGCTTTTACGCCAAACATAACGTTTTGCATTGTTGCCAAAAAGTTCAATTTTGGTTTCATCTGACCAGAGCACCTTCTTCCACATGTTTGGTGTGTCTCCCAGGTGGCTTGTGGCAAACTTTAAACAACACTTTTTATGGATATCTTTAAGAAATGGCTTTCTTCTTGCCACTCTTCCATAAAGGCCAGATTTGTGCAATATACGACTGATTGTTGTCCTATGGACAGAGTCTCCCACCTCAGCTGTAGATCTCTGCAGTTCATCCAGAGTGATCATGGGCCTCTTGGCTGCATCTCTGATCAGTCTTCTCCTTGTATGAGCTGAAAGTTTAGAGGGACGGCCAGGTCTTGGTAGATTTGCAGTGTTCTGATACTCCTTCCATTTCAATATTATCGCTTGCACAGTGCTCCTTGGGATGTTTAAAGCTTGGGAAATCCTTTTGTATCCAAATCCAGCTTTAAACTTCTTCACAACAGTATCTCGGACCTGCCTGGTGTGTTCCTTGTTCTTCATGTTTCTCTCTGCGCTTTTAACGGACCTCTGAGACTATCACAGTGCAGGTGCATTTATACGGAGACTTGATTACACACAGGTGGATTGTATTTATCATCATTAGTCATTTAGGTCAACATTGGATCATTCAGAGATCCTCACTGAACTTCTGGAGAGAGTTTGCTGCACTGAAAGTAAAGGGGCTGAATAATTTTTGCACGCCCAATTTTTCAGTTTTTGATTTGTTAAAAAAGTTTGAAATATCCAATAAATGTCGTTCCACTTCATGATTGTGTCCCACTTGTTGTTGATTCTTCACAAAAAATACAGTTTTATATCTTTATGTTTGAAGCCTGAAATGTGGCAAAAGGTCGCAAAGTTCAAGGGGGCCGAATACTTTCGCAAGGCACTGTATGTAGGGTACATGCAGGCTACAGCGCATCTTGTGTGAATTCTGATGTGGATTATAATAAATGGACATATTTGTAGGGGGTATATGTATTTTACGTTAGGGAAAAGCAATTGTTTTAGATCGATTGTTTTATTGTATGTTGAAGGCAATGCCTGTGTGTTCCAGCGGTTACAGCCACTGACCTGGCACACATAACCCAGAGTCAACATGGGTTTGAATCTGGCCTACTGCCCTTTGACTCATAGATTAACTTCTTGCGTCGAGCCAACCCGGATCCGGGATCATGACTACAGCCTCAAGCACATTACCATAACGCAACGTTAACTATTCATGAAAATCGCAAATGAAATTAAATCAATATGCTAGCTCTCATGCTTAGCCTTTTGTTAACAACACTGTCATCTCAGATTTTCAAAAATATGCTTCTCTACCATAGCAAAACTAGCATTTAGCATTTAGTGTTAGCATTTAGCATTAGCATTTAGCGTTAGCATCACCAGGCAACATTTTCACAAAAACCAGCAAAAACATTCAATAAATAATTTACCTTTGAAGAACTTCGGATGTTTTCAATGAGGATAGATAGCAAATGTTCAGTTTTCCTGAAAGATTATTTGTGCAGGAGAAATCGGTCCGTTTTCTGCGTCATGTTTGGCTACCAAAAAAAAAACGAAAATTCAGTTATAAAAACACCTAACTTTTTCCAAAATAACTCCATAATATCGACTGAAACATGGCAAACTTTGTTTAGAATCAATCCTCAAGGTGTTTTTCTACATATCTCTTCAATGATGTATCGTTCCTGGAAGTGTGCTTCTCCCTCTGTATTGCATGGTAAAATGAGTGCCACTGACAATTGCGCACCAATTTAGACAAAGGACACCGGGCGGACACCTGGCAAATGTAGTCTCTTATGGCCAATCTTCCAATGATATGCCTACAAATACGTCACAATGCTGCAGACATCTTGGACGAACGGCAGAGAGCATAAGCTCGTTCACGGCACATTCACAGCCATATAAGGAGACGATAGTAAAACAGAGCTTCAAAAATTCAGCTCTTTTCCTGTGAGGTTTCATCTTGGTTTCGCCTGTAGCATCAGTTCTGGGGCACTCACAGATAATATCTTTGCAGTTTTGAAAACGTCAGAGTGTTTTCTTTCCAAAGCTGCCAATTATATGCATAGTCGAGCATCTTTTCGTGACAAAATATTGCGCTTAAAACGGGCACGTTTTTTAATCCAATAATGACATAGCGCCCCCATAGGTTGAAGAGGTTAAGGTCTATTTTTGATGCATTCATTCTGCGTGGTTACAGGGTTAATTCCACATGGATACAGAGTTAAAACAGAAATCATTCAAATGTTAACAGTTTAGGCATTAATTCCGAGTGGTTAAAGTTTCGGGAAAGCTTAAAACAAAATCATTAAAAAATGACGCACCTGTATATCATCAGTATTCATAGTATTCTTAGTGCTTGCTAGAGCATTGTGAACTGCCGTAGTGCAGTGGTCTATGTAGCGCGCTCCAGACTCCAAGCCTCATGAGTTCACACCCAATGCTGGGCGATTATACTGTAGTGACCAGCCTGAGCCTACATTAGGTCAAAAAGTTATTTGTGTTTTCTTTGATGTGTAAATGATCAGACTATTCATTTTACTTCTTAAAATGATTGAAATAAAGTGTCTCAGCTCACCAAAATTGTCTTTGGATAGACTCAAGTGCATAAACAACTTGACAGCTTTCTGAAATGAAATATTAAAAGCCACACAATATAGGCTTTCAATCCACACCAAAGACCAGAACAATATTGATAAATTATACATAGGTGATAGAGGAATTCTAAATTCCTGTATGTTTTATAGCCAAAACCAATTCACACTCATTTCGAATTCATTAATGAGTTGTAAGTTCATTAATTATGCATGAAGTAGATTGAGACCAGTCTTAAAAGCCAAAGGTAACAGCGTTTATTTCAAGAGAGTACTAAACGCATACACATATTTCCACAGGTTATAAACTGAAAATGACGTCAGCGTTTTCCAAACGTTCTATTTACAAGTAGAGGGGCCCTCTAGCTCTTGAGCCTTCACGTTATCAGCACGAAGTCAAGGCCAGTCAGTATAAATCAACATTCTAGACAATCTGGAGACGGGCCGTTCCCACCACCTGGAGATTTGTACAACTGAATGAACTAAGGAACAGACCTTCATTGTTACTAAACTCCTGACTACATTATATACAATTGGGAATGGGAGCAAGAGAGAAAATTCACATGTACAGTACATTATAGCATTTGGACTAGTCAGTTCTGATTGGAATGTATACATAATTAGTCATTTCAACCATAATTTCCTCTATCAATAGGCTACTGCCTAACTATAAAACGTGGATGAGCATCCACACTGGAGGAAAATGTTTCGTTCAACAGTAGGCCTACATCTGTCAATCAACTGATGGCCCAAATCAGCTCATGAACTCAGCCAGGGAAACACAGCAGCCTATTATTAGTTCTCACACCTTTCATTATATAACAATGGAGAGGCTAACAGTTAGCCTACAGAATGTGGCCTAATGGAAAATAAACCAAAAATAATAACGGCCTATTGCAACCATCAATGGCACTAAGATTATCACAAGCTGATGTCTCGTTAAACCATCAATACACGCTAAATTCACCCGCACAGCTGATCTCAATTGCAACCATTATTGGTCACTATTACCGCTCACTAAAAGATGTCAGTGTTACCTTAGTCGTGCTTGCAACCAGTTTACCTTAGTCGTGCTTGCAACCAGTCTTTCAAGATACAGAACCAATCAAAACGTTGGACACACTTACTCATTCAAGGATTTTTCTTTATTTTTTAAAACTATTTTCTACATTGTAGAATAATAGTTAAGACCTCAAAACTATGAAATAACATATATGGAACCATTTAGTAACTAAAGAAGTGTTAAACAAATCAAAATATATTTTTATATTTTAGATTCTTCAAAGTAGCCACCCTTTGCCTTGGTGACAACTTTTCACACTCTTGGCATTCCCAGCTTCACCTGGAATTCTTTCCCAACAGTCTTGAAGGAGTTCCCACATATGCTGAGCACTTGTTGGGTGCTTTTCCTTCACTCTGCGGTCCAACTCAGGTTGGGTGATTGTGGTGGCCAGGTCATCTGATGCAGCACTCCATCACTCTCCTTCTTGGTCAAATAGCCCTTACACAGCCTGGAGGTATGTTGGGTCATTGTCCTGTTGAAAAACAAATGATAGTCCCACTAAGCGCAAACCAGATGGGATAGCGTAATGTTGCAGAATGCTGTGGTCTCTAATGCTCTGCAGCAGAGGTAACTCTGGGTCTTCCTTTCCTGTGGCAGTCCTCATGCGAGCCAGTTTCATCATTGCGCCAGTGGTGGAAAAGTACCCAATTGTCATACTTGAGTAAAAGTAACGACACCTTAAAAGAAAATGACTCAAGTGAAAGTCACCCAGTAAAATACTACTTGAGTAAAAGTCTAAAAGTATTTGGTTTTAAATATACTTAAGTACCAAAAGTAAAAGTATAAATCATTTCAAATTCCTTATATTAAGCAACCCAGACGGCACGATTAAAAAAAATATGTTTTTAGGAAAAGTCAGGGGCACACTTCAACAGTCAGACGTAATTTACAAACCAAGCATTTGTGTTGAGTGAGTCTGTCAGATCAAAGGCAGTAGGGATAACCAGGGAGGTTAAGTGCGTGAGTTAGACAATTGTCCTGTCCTGCTAAGCATTCAAAATGTAACAAGTACTTTTGGGTGTCAGGGAAAATGTAAAAAGTACATTATTTTCTTTAGGAATGTAGTGGAGTAAAAGTAAAAGTTTTCAAAAATAGAAATAGTAAAGTACAGATATCCCCAAAAACTACTTAAGTAGTACTTTAAAGTATTTTTACTTAAGTACTTTACACCACTGCATAGTGCTTGATGGTTTTCGCAACTGTACTTGAAGAAACTTTAAAAGTTCTTGAAATGTTCCAGATTGACTGACCTTCATGTCTTAAAGGAATGATGGACTGTCGTTTCTCTTTGCTTATTTGAGCTGTTGTTCCCATATGGACTTTGTCTTTTACCAAATAGGACTATCTTCTGTATACCACACCTACCTTGTCACAACACAACTGATTGGCTCAAACACATAAAGAAGGAAAGACATCCCACACTTTTTGGGTTACTTCATAGTTTTGATGTCTTCACTATTATTTTACAATGTAGACAATAGTAAAAATAAAGAAAAACCATGAATGAGTAGGTGTGTCCAAACTTTTGACTGGTACTGTACATTCACCCTCTAGTTGGTATTGGAATTGGAACAACTTTTTCAAACAGACTAAAGGCGATTTACGATAGAAATAAAGTATTTCATTGTTTACCATGTCAAATCTACTGTATGAATGGAAACTAATGTTGGTGTAGCCTATTTGTTATTTATTTTATTTTTTCCTATTAATGTTATGTTCATTAAAGGTAAAGTCCCCATATTTGGGGACCCTATTTGATTTTTTTTTTTATTAAAAAATCAGTCTGGTATAAGAACAGTAGCCCCTATCTGCAAAAGCAGGGTGTCTGTGGAAAGCTGAGTATATTGGCTATTGATCGGTACCTTCAAATCTTTTGTATGACTTACTACCATATATGGGCAAACACATTCATAAGGGCAGGCCGAGCCGATGACCTCATTTCAAGATGGCTGCTATCTACATTCCGGTCAGTGTTGTGAAGCATAAACGAAATAAACACAGAATCCGTTGATACACACCAAAAGCCAGGACTCCACAGATCATGAAGATATCTTATTTGTCTGCCTGTGACCTACTATTATTGATCAGAAAACATTCAAGGTAAGCTTTGATATGTTCTGTGTTTGAGCTCTAGCTACATGGGGGGTATCAAATTAATCTTTAGGTTGGCAGGGATGTATGACTTAATTGCAACATCAAATTTCCACTGAGTGACTATATCTTTGTGCATCAAAAATATGATGTTGCCTGCTTACGCGCTGTAGGTATCCATATCCCCTGTATATGCCCCAACACCACCACAATGTTTGAGAGAGGTTGGTATTGTAGAAATTTCGTTTTTTATAGTAAAGTGTCACTTTTAGGCACATCCAGTGTGTAAAAATAGTGGCAATTACCACATTCGGACACTTTGGAGAGGTTGAAAGGACACTTGAATGTATCCTGGATACCCTATAACACCACAATGTTTGAGTGAGGTTGATATGGTAGAAATTGTGTTTTTATACTGAACAAATGGCATTTAGGGATTGCAAATGTGTAATAGCCCTGGTATTATCTCATTTACAGACATATGCCACTTTGGAGAGGTTTAGGGACACTTGGAAACGTCCCGTGACCACACCTGACACCACTTACTAAAACATCTGCCCGTGTCTAGTTGTTAGGTCTAACAATCCCATTTCTAGTTGTTAGGTCTAACAATCCCATTTCTAGTTGTTAGGTCTAACAATCACATTTTTTCTGATATTGTTCACATGTTGTGGAAGCCATCTGATATGTTTCCAGCTCTAGTCATCAATAATTCACTTATAGCTTGTTAATGAAACATTTTAAACGGTTATTTTGTGTGTGCCTGATCTTGGGTATTCTGAACTATGTAACTCTTATCTATCTTCTGATCATTTCCTCATAATCTCCCAGATGTCGTCTTTCCAAATATACCATGTTTTTGCATGTCAGATTCATGTAATTACACATTGAAATGATTTTCAACGCAAGCCCTGATCCCAATGATTCGACTGCCCCCACATGGAGAGAAAGAGAACTGCTCGTTTTCGGGGACTCGTGAGACTCATTTGAATTTCCTGATGCAGCAGGAAAACTCTCTGTGGCAAAAGAGTGATCAAGTTAAGATCCGACATCTTTATGCTGCATGGCTGAGAAATAGTGTTCTTACCCGCAGTTAGTTGGGTCCCAGAGCCCCATAATGCCTCATTCTTAACCCCCACAGAGTGACATCCTTTTGAGACCCTTGGGATTAGCACTGTCCCTAATCCAGCACTCTGTTCGCAGGTAAAAGTTTATTGGTCGTGTTTAGCAGGAGTTATAGCGGTGTAGCGAAATGCTTATGTTGCTTCCTCCTAAGAATGCAGTCGAATGTCAAGAATGTACATAGAATATAGAGTGAGCTATGTCAAGAATCCAGTATATAAATATCCGATGTGTATAAACGCTGCAACTAAAATACAATGTACAGTAGAAGAAATATTAGAATAAGCTATGTCGGGGATACAGTATTTAAAAACACAGTGTGAAACAAGAATTGACCCGTGGTTCAATGTCTCTATAACATGGGATAGCAGCGTTGGCTGTGTGTGTGTGTGTGTGTGTGTGTGTGTGTGTGTGTGTGTGTGTGTGTGTGTGTGTGTGTGTGTGTGTGTGTGTGTGTGTGTGTGTGTGTGTGTGTGTGTGTGTGTGTGTGTGTGTGTGTGTAAGTGTATGTGCGACTGCTCCACAGAAGAAGTACAGTATCAACCCACAGAGAAGCACAAGATTCAACTTCACTCAACTTTCTAGTGTTTACCCTGTTAGTTAACACTATTAACGTTTCCATTTACTGTGGGAATTGTAATCGAATCAACGCAATACTAGCCACTTCCAATGCAACATACCGAAACAAAACGAACTACGCAAGACTTAGTATGCAAAACTAACTAAGCAAGAGATTTTTCTGTAGGCAGAACGCATCGGAGTAGGATTCTATTGCATTGACAAGCACCTGTACTCTACACAGACAGTGTGGCATAACCAATCAGAGCTGCAGTTGGCCTACATGCAAATAGAACATTGCCACATACTGTATGGATCTGTGCCATTTTATGAGTAGATGCGCTTGTTTTGAGATCAGAGTGAGAGCTGCATGTAGCCACGTGTGCACATTTTGTTAATTTAATTTGCTAGTTAGTGAGTTATTAGCCCAGTTATAGATCATGTGTAGTTAGCAATAGGGGAGTGATTGCTTCCTACAAGAGCACAAAATGGGTACATTTCTTTGAAAAGCCAGTCAGGTAAAACAACTAATTGAGAGGCAGTGTTTTATTTTGAAGAAATAATGGAATAGGAATAATAATGCCAAGCCTTGCATGTTTTTATTTTTAATCAGGCAAGTCAGTTAAGAACAAATTCTTATTTACAATGATGGCCTAGAAACAGTGGGCTAACTGCCTTGTTCAGGGGTAGAATGACAGATTTTTACCTTGTCAGCTCAGGGATTCGAGCTAGCACTCTTTCAGTTGCTGGCCCAATGCTCTAACCACTAGGCTACCTGCCGTCCCTTATGAATGTCGGCCTACATTGAACACCACGCATTGGCTGCTACTGTAGATTGAATGAAAGAACAGCTATTTCCATGTTAAAATGTAATGGGATACATTAGCTCCATTGTTTTTGATGGTAGGCAACTCTGGTAGGCCTACATTATGATCAAATAGCCACAGTAGCCTTCATGGCCACTGTTAAAACTGTAACTTAAAGCGGGTACAGCCTCAGTGTTCACGGTAAACGCACGCTGGAAATTGCACAGCATTTTCACAATGTTCAAATTTGCGCTCAGCAGACTTGAAATTTGCTCAGTGCTTGAAAAATATTAGAGGGAACATTGTTCGTGAGTATGAGGTGTGTGTGCTAGCTTGTGTGTGTTTTTTGTATGAGTGAGTGAGTGCATCACCTGGTAGACCGCTAGTGATGGCTGTTAAACAGGTTGATGGCCTGGTAATAGAGGGTCTTAGGGGCCATGACAAATTTCTTCAGCCACCTGAGGTGACAACTCCAAATCAATCATCAGTACCTCTACAACTTGATGATTGATTTGGAGTCATGCGTGGCCACTCAGTCATGGATGAACAGGAAATACAGGAAGGGGCTGAGCACATACCCCTGGGGGACCCCCGTTTTGATGATCAGCATGGTGGAGGTATTGTTGCCTTCCCTCACCACTTGGGGTAGGCCCGTCAGGATGCAAACTGGGTGTCTGATGCCTCATCTTTCTGAGGATTGGCCTCATTGTGTACAGGAGGCATTTTTAGAGCCAGGACCCATTTTTAGAGCCAGGACCCATTTTTAGAGCCAGGACCCATTGTTAGAACCAGGACCCATTAAGGAGAGGAGGTGAACCTTCAGCAACCTACTAAACCTTCAGCAATGTGTGATGGGAACAAATCCAACACTTCAACACTGAGGTGTTAACCTCAACAAATAGTAGTGCGTTTTCTCCTGCAGTCATATATCATGGTGCATACAGCCATGGCACACTAGATGTATGTCTTTAGCATGTGAGAAAGATTAAGTTGAAATTGCGAGGTACGTGATTGGGGAATGAGAGATTGAAACTCCCGGTGGATCGTTAGACTAATAACACGGCCCAGGTTTATAATTTATTGCCTGTGACGTATCTCCTGAATATTTGTTAATAGTTTTTTACGGTGTCCTTTTCCTTTACACCTAAATTGAGGATATAAATTACTACCCAACGCCAGCCAGTTATTGGAAACGGCATCCCTCCGAGACACACTTCTCTGAAAAACAATCCACAGCCCAGCTGTTTTATTTACATTGAATGCAGCTGAAAGTGCTAACAGCATCCACCTTGTTAAGTTGTTGCAAAAGGCTGGCATGATATGAAAAGCAAGGTTAGAATGTATTAAAATAAGACCTCATGCTTTGTATAACACAAACGATCCACTTAACTTACTGATGGTTTCCCGCTCAACAAATTGTCCACAGCATGGGAGGGAGCCAACTTCCTGCAATGGATATGAATTTAACACACCGTTATTGGGGTGGCAGGGTAGCCTAGTGGTTAGAGCGTTGGACTAGTAACCGGAAGTTCAAATCCCCGAGCTGACATGGTACAAATCTGTCATTTTCAGGGTTTTCCTGTGGTGAAGTAGAGGGACCAAAACGCAGCTTGGTTATATTGACTCATGTTTAATAAAAACAAATAAACATGAACACTACAAAACAATAAACGTGGAAAACCAAAAACAGCCCTATCTGGTGCAAAACACAGAGACAGGAACAATCACCCACAAAACCCAACACAAAACAGGCTACCTAAATATGGTTCCCAATCAGAGACAATGACTAACACCTGCCTCTGAGAACCATATCAGGCCAAACATAGAAATAGACAAACCAGACATACAATATAGAATGCCCACCCAGCTCACGTCCTGACCAACACTAAAACAAGGAAAACACATACGAACGATGGACAGAACATGACAGAATCCCCCCCCCCCCAACCTAAACCTATAAGGGAGGGTCTGGGTGGGCATCTCTCCACGGTGGCGGCTCTGGCGCTGGACCCCACTCCATAATTGTCTTAGTCCACCTCCTTAGTGTCCCTTGAGTGGCGACCCTCGCCGCTAACCTTGGCCTAGGAAACCTAACAATGGGCCCCACTGGACCGAGGGGAAGCTCGGGACCGAGGGGAAGCTCGGGACCGAGGGGAAGCTCGGGACCGAGGGGAAGACCGAGGGGAAGACCGAGGGGAAGACCGAGGGGAAGACCGAGGGGAAGATCGGGACCGAGGGGAAGCTCGGGACCGAGGGGAAGCTCGGGAGTGAGGGGAAGCTCGGGCAGGTTGATGGATCTACCAGATCCTGGCTGGCTGGTGGTTCCGGCAGATCCTGGCTGACTGGCAGATCCTGGCTGACTGGCAGATCCTGGCTGACTAGCGGATCTGGCAGATCCTGGCTGACTGGCACTTCTGGCGGATCCTGGCTGACTGGCGGATCCTGGCAGACTGGTGGATCCTGGCAGACTGGCGGATCCTGGCAGACTGGCGGATCCTGGCAGACTGGCGGATCCTGGCAGACTGGCGGATCCTGGCAGACTGGCGGATCCTGGCAGACTGGCGGATCCTGGCAGACTGGCAGATCCTGGCTGAATGGCGGATCCAACTGATCCTGGCAGACTGGCGGATCCTGGCTGAATGGCGGATCTAACTGATCCTGGCTGACTGGCAGATCCTGGCCGACTGGCGGATCCTGGCTGACTGGTGGATCCTGGCAGACTGGCGGATCCTGGCAGACTGGCGGATCCTGGCAGACTGGCAGATCCTGGCTGAATGGCAGATCCAACTGATCCTGGCAGACTGGCAGATCCTGGCTGAATGGCGGATCTAACTGATCCTGGCTGACTGGCGGATCCTGGCCGACTGGCGGATCCTGGCCGACTGGCGGATCCTGGCCGACTGGCGGATCCTGGCCGACTGGCGGATCTGGCGGATCCTGGCCGACTGGCAGATCTGGCGGATCCTGGCCATCTGGCAGATCTGGCGGATCCTGGCCGACTGGCAGATCCTGGCTGACTGGTGGATCCTGGCTGACTGGCGGATCCTGGCCGACTGGCGGATCCTGGCGGATCCTGGCAGATCTGGCGGATCCTGGCTGACTGGCGGATCCTGGCAGACTGGCGGATCCTGGCAGACTGGCGGATCCTGGCAGACTGGCGGATCCTGGCAGACTGGCGGATCCTGGCAGACTGGCGGATCCTGGCAGACTGGCGGATCCTGGCCGACTGGCAGATCCTGGCCGACTGGCAGATCCTGGCCGACTGGCAGATCCTGGCCGACTGGCAGATCCTGGCCGACTGGCAGATCCTGGCCGACTGGCAGATCCTGGAGGATCCTGGCTGACTGGTGGATCCTGGCAGACTGGTGGATCCTGGCAGACTGGCGGCACTGGCGGTGCTGGGCAGACTGGTAGCTCAGACGGCGCTGGGCAGACTGGCAGCACTGGCGGCGCTGGACAGACTGGCGGCACTTGCAGGGCTTGACAGACTGGCGGCGCTGGACAGACTGGTAGCTCAGACGGCGCAGGGCAGACGGGCGGCACTGGCGGCGCTGGGCAGACTGGCGGCACTGGCGGCGCTGGGCAGACTGGCGGCACTGGCGGCGCTGGGCAGACTGGCGGCGCTGGGCAGACTGGTAGCTCAGACGGCGCTGGGCAGACAGGTAGCTCAGACGGCGCTTGGCAGACTGGAGAAAAAGGCTCTGGTAGCACTGGACTGAGGAGCACTGGTGCCTCTGGAATGAGGGGCTCTGGCGCCTCTGGAATGAGGGGCTCTGGCGCCTCTGGCATGAGGGGCGGTAGCTCTGACAGCGCCGGACAGGCGGGAGACTCTGGCTGCGCTGGAGAGGAGGAAGGCTCCAGCAGCGCTAGACAGGCGGGACGCACTGTAGGCCTGATGCGTGGTGCTGGCACTGGTATGCCGTGCATACTATGCCAAACCAACAGCTTTCTTTCTACTCTGTCCAATACATCCTCCACACTCTCAGACTCAGCACTCTGCTTCGCCGACAGCTCCAATTCCATCCATGGCTCTGCCCAGGGTCCTTTTCCGTCAAGGATCTCCTCCCAAGTCCATTTATCCAAATAGTACAGCATCTCCCACTGCTGCTGCTGCTGCTCCTCCTGTTGCTGCTGCCTCTGTTCCTTCTCCTGCTGCTGCTTTTGCCGTTGCCCGTTACCACGCCGCTTGGTCCTTGGTTGGTAGGTGATTCTGTCAGGGTTTTCCTGTGGTGAAGTAGAGGAGGACCAAAACGCAGCGTGGTTATATTGACTCATGTTTAATAAAAACGGATAACCATGAACACTACAAAACAATGAACGTGGAAAACCAAAAACAGCCCTATCTGGTGCAAAACACAGAGACAGGAACAATCACCCACAAAACCCAACACAAAACAGGCTACCTAAATATGGTTCCCAATCAGAGACAATGACTAACACCTGCCTCTGATTGAGAACCATATCAGGCCAAACATAGAAATAGACAAACCAGACATACAACATAGAATGCCCACCCAGCTCACGTCCTGACCAACACTAAAACAAGGAAAACACATACGAACGATGGACAGAACGTGACAGTCATTCTGCCCTTGAACAGGCAGTTAACCCACTGTTCCTAGACCATCATTTAAAATAAGAATTTGTTCTTAACTGACTTGCCTAGTTAAATAAAGGTAAAATACACTGCTCAAAAAAATAAAGGGAACACTAAAATAACACATCCTAGATCTGAATGAATGAAATATTCGTATTAAATCCTTTTTTCTTTACATAGTTGAATGTGCTGACAACAAAATCACACACAAATTATCAATGGAAATCAAATTTATCAACCCATGGAGGTCTGGATTTGGAGTCACACTCAAAATCCAAATGGAAAACCACACTACAGGCTGCTACACTACTTTAATGTCATGTCCTTAAAACAAGTCAAAATGAGCCTCAGTAGTGTGTGTGGCCTCCACGTGGCTGTATGACCTCCCTACAACGCCTGGGCATGCTCCTGATGAGGTGGCGGATGGTCTCCTGAGGGATCTCCTCCCGGACCTGGACTAAAGCATCCGCCAACTCCTGGACAGTCTGTGGTGCAACATGGCGTTGGTGGATGGAGCGAGACATGATGTCCCAGATGTGCTCAATTGGATTCAGGTCTGGGGAACGGGCGGGCCAGTCCATAGCATCAATGCCTTCCTCTTGCAGGAACTGCTGACACACTCCAGCCACATGAGGTCTAGCATTGTCTTGCAGTAGGAGGAACCCAGGGCCAACCACACCAGCATTTGGTCTCACAAGGGGTCTGAGGATCTCATCTCGGTACCTAATGGCAGTCAGGCTACCTCTGGCGAGCACACGGAGGGCTGTGCGGCCCCCCAAAGAAATGCCACCCCACACCATGACTGACCCACCGCCAAACCGGTCATGCTGGAGGATGTTGCAGGCAGCAAAACGTTCTCCACGGCGTCTCCTGAATGTCACGTCTGTCACATGTGCTCAGTGTGAACCTGCTTTCATCTGTGAAGAGTACAGGGCGCCAGTGGCTAATTTGCCAATCTTGGTGTTCTCTGGCAAATGCCAAACGTCCTGCACGGTGTTGGGCTGTAAGCACAACCCCCACCTGTGGACGTCGGGCCCTCATTCCACCCTCATGGAGTCTGTTTCTGACCGTTTGAGCAGACACATAAACATTTGTGGCCTGCTGGAGGTCATTTTGCAGGGCTCTGGCAGTGCTCCTCCTTGCACAAAGGCGGAGGTAGCGGTCCTGCTGCTGGGTTGTTGCCCTCCTACGGCCTCCTCCATGTCTCCTGATGTACTGGCCTGTCTCCTGGTAGCGCCTCCATGCTCTGGACACTACGCTGACAGACACAGCAAACCTTCTTGCCACATCTCGCATTGATGTGCCATCCTGGATGAGCTGCACTACCTGAGCCACTTGTGTGGTTTGTAGAAAAGTGAAAGCACTGCCAGCATTCAAAAGTGACCAAAACATCAGCCAGGAAGCATAGGAACTGAGAAGTGGTCTGTGGTCCCCACCTGCAGAACCACTCCTTTATTGGGGGTGTCTTGCTAAATGCCTATAATTTCCACCTGTTGTCTATTCCATTTGCACAACAGCATGTGAAATTTATTGTCAATCAGTGTTGCTTCCTGAGTTAACAGTTTGATTTCACAGAAGTGTGATTGACTTGGAGTTACATTGTGTTGTTTAAGTGTTCCCTTTATTTTTTGAGCAGTGTATATATTTTTTTTTAATAAATCAACTGTACTCTATCATTTACCCCAAGCAGAGCGGGCATTGT